>NC_134904.1:25748264-25940764 GCF_041734735.1 Babylonia areolata | reverse complement strand
AGAGATTGTCGTGGATACGACCCGCCACTGGTGAGAGTTGCCGCCCCCTGCTTTGCTGAGAGGTGGGGTGGGGATTTGGGTCATAACGTTGAGCCACTGGCCAGTTGTTAAAGACAAAAGGTCAGAGACTGAAGAAAAAGAGAAAGAAGTTAATTCAGAGAGAGAGAGGGAGACAGAGAGAGAGGGGGAAAGAGAGAGAGAGGGGAGAGAGAGAGAGGAGAGAGAGAGGGGAGAGAGAGAGAGGGGTGGGGGGTGGGGGGGGGGGAGAGAATGAATGAATGAACGAATTTTCTTTAATGAGGGAAGTGGAATAAGCAAGGACATGATTTTTTTCGTCCAGCCCTCAGGGCAAAGAAAATCAACAAGCAAACAAGCAAAAAATGATGATGATAATAATAATAATAATAATACGCCCCCTCACCCCCCCCCCCCCTCCAAAACAAAACAAAACAACAACAACAACAACAACAACAACACACACACACACACACACACACACACACACAAAACACACACACACCAATGAAGCCATCATTACCACTACAACTATCACTATTACCACTACTACCAATACCACTACTACTGCTAAGAAAATAGATATATTTTTTTAAAAAGAAATAAGAGCGAAAAAACAAAACAATGTCACAGCCAGAAAAACAAAAACAAATGATAAAGCGGACAATTCACACACACAAACGAATGCACTTGCATATGCATAATCCCTTACAACAACAAGAACTATACTACTACTACTACTAATGATAATAATAATGATAATGATAATGAGGAGAAGAAGAAGAATAGTGCATAGCGTTTTGTTTTGACATTTCATGTTTACGTAGAACAGCATTGTCATTAAGGTTGACTTACATCATTCATATATTCTCCATTTTATCAAACAAATAGTTTTTTAAAGAGCTTCTGAAGTTTACACTGCTGGTTATCTGTATTAAAAAGGAAGGCAGATTATTCCAGTACGAACCACCGCTGTATGAAAGGTTTGACTTAAAGAGATCAATTCTTGGAAGAGGTATTGTAAGTTTATGAAAGTTTCTGTTGCTGTTTATTGGAAAGTTATCTACAATACCAGGAGGAGCTCCAGTAACTGCTTTGTGCATAAACAGAGCCTTTTCATATTCTAGTCTTTGATACAGTGGAAGAATGTTCAATGACTTATAATCAGCAGTGGTTAATGAGATGGATTTTAAAAGAACTAGTTTTAGAGCACGTTTATACGATCTATTTATGGGGTTTAGAATGTTTGCACTAGCTGAATCCCATACTGTCGAGGCATAATCTTCAATTGATTGGTTTGTGCTTGAAAGAACTTTTTACGAGCATTGATATTAAGAAAATGTTTAATTTGAGATAGCTGAAATACTTTTTGAGATATTCTTTTACACAGATAAGCAACATGATCGGACCAATATAGATCATTATCAATGATTATACCTAGAACCTTATGCGATTTTACTTCCTCAATTTTAAATCCAGAGAGAGAAATAGAAAATAAGTCTGTTGAATTGTTTTGATGTTTTTGTCTAGTGGCAATACACATACATTTATTTTTCGTTGCATTGAGACACATGTGATTAATATGTCCATATGGCCAAATTCTTCATACTTTCTTGTAATTTTGATGTCAATACGTTTATGGATGAATGATTAAAATAAACTGAATTGTCGTCTGCAAATAAATCACAAACCGTTGTTGAATACAGAAGCAGATCATTGATATACAGTGAGAATAATAATGGACCAAGGATAGACCCTTGTGGTACACCATATCTTATAGTCTTTTAATCTGATTTAGAATCAGTAATACTAACTAGCTGCTTTCTGTTTGATAGAAATGATGAAATGAGCTGAATCGTATCTTGAGAAAGTTCATACATAACTAACTTCTTTAATAGGAGAGAATGATTAATGACATCAAAAGCTTTTGAAAAATCCACAAAAACTACTCCTGTTAGTCCATTATCATTAACATTTAAAAGGCATTTATCGACCATTTGTGTCAGTGCTGTGTGGCAGGAATTGTTTTCTCTGAAACCAAATTGCTTGGGATGAATCAGATTAAATTTATCCAAATGGGAAAGTAAATGTTTTTTTATGCGTTTTTCTAATGGTTTTGATAGAATGAAAAGAATTGATACTGGTCTGTAATTTGAGGGATCTGAATAATGGGATGACTCTAGCTTGTTTGAAACATAATGGGAAATAATTTTTATCAATGCAAAGGTTATATACGTATGTCAAGGTATCTGTTATCACTGGGGCAGCTATCTTAATGATTTTGCCATCCAGTTCGTCTAGGTCTCTTGTATTAGACTGCTTTAAGGACAGTAAGGTTGCATAGACGTCAGGTACTGATAAGAAAGGAATTGATATTTTGCAATCAATATTTTTAGAGGAACAAAATCGTTTAACTGTTTTAAGTCGTTGTCTTTCCATGTATCATTTGTTATCAGTTGTTCTGCTATATCTGAAAAGTAGTCATTGGGGAAATGTCTTTCGTATCCACTTGCGATTTGGAATATTCCTTGTTAGTTAATTTGTTAATGGCAGTCCAGATAGATTTAGAATTGCGTTTATCAGATACTAAGTATTGATAGTAGTGATATTCTGCTTTTCGTTTCATTGACGTTACCTTATTTCTCTGTATATTGCAGTCTTTATGGTTTTCAGCTTTGAGAAGATCACGTTTATTTATTTCTTTATCGATTTCCGCTGTTATCCACGGTGGTTTGGGATGGTGCTTTACTCTTGGTTTTTAAGGGTGCATGTTTGTTGTATATATCATTAAATGTGCGCGTCCAAAGGTCTATGGCTTTGTCTGGATCGGTGAACTGATAGGTTTGGCATAATGGGGAATTCAGTCAATCGGAAAGGAAAGCTTCTTTTTCAAAGTTTCTAAAACATCTGTAAATGATAGTTTTGTGGCTTGTTTTCGGACACAGAGAGAGAGAGAGGGGGGGGGGGAGAGAGAGGAGAGAGAGAGGGGGGGAGAGACAGATAGAGAGAGGGGAGAGAGAGAGAGGGAGAGGGGAGAGAGAGGGGGTGAGAGAGAGAGGGGAGAGAGAGAGAAAGAGAGGGAGGGAGAGACAGACAGGCAAACAGCTAGACAGATGGACAGACAGACAAACAAAAGTAGAGGGACGTACATGACAGACAGAACAAAACGAAACGGAATTTCGTTTTAAGAGTGGTCTAAAGGAATAGGCACAATATACTTTTTTCTGGGCCTCTGGACAAACATTCAAAGAAAAACTTTTAAAACAATCATATAAAGAAAACATACGGAAAATAAAAGCAAATTAAAGTAAATAAAACGTAATGAAAATGAAAGCAAACTAACTGCGACAAGTTGTATGTAAACAGAGACAGCCAGACATACATTCGTTGACTCTATTCACTGAGGCCTTTGCTCTTTGCAAAAGGGAAATTATCAACAACAACTCCACCAATATGAATGTCAATAACAATAAAAATGACGATGATACTAATAACATATCAAGAACAAGAACTTTGTTTTTGGAATTACATTTTCATGTTCTGAGCGTCTTCTCTGAACTAAAAATCTATTTTCAGTGCAACTTTGCATGCGCAAGGATGCTAACACAAACAGATGAACATATATACAAGCATGAAATTAATATATATGACAGAAAAAGTGGCATCACAACAAACATCAAAACTATTTAGTCCTGTTTCCACGCTTCCTACGCGAAAGCGTTGTGAAACACCCTTTTCTGTCACATTTATGCAGAAAGTTGAATCATTTTGATGTTGTTCCCAACATTCCCCATGAAAGAATCGGTTCAAGTCTTGGTATATCATATTTCTATTTGAGTTATACACATCGCCTTAATTTCGCTGTTTGCTATTGATTCCGATGTTGAATATGAGGTCGATGCATTGCAGTGAACCATATTATGTGAAACACTATAAACATATGTCAGTTTCAGAATCATTTCTATTACTCTTGATGTCTTCGCCAACGCCACTGTCATTATCATGATCATCGTTGTGGTCCCCTCTTTCTCTTTTTTCTGTATCTCTCATTTTTACCTAATATTTGCATTGGGAAAAGACAAGAAACTAACTCAGATGATAAAGGAAATATTTCTGATTGAGGAAAAACGTGGGAAGGGAACGATCACACTTTCTAGCAATTCTACACTTTTTCGTGAAGTGGGATTGCGAGAAATTGTGGGTTGATATGGGTTGTCCCTGGCAAAAGTCCATTTTGACAGGAAAACAAAATTGATACACTTGCAGGCAGAAAAAAATGGATGGCACTCTCCTTGCAGCAAGGCGCTCTCTCTAAGCCCAGCAGCTCGAGTTTTACACAGATGAATCTGTTGTGTCAAAAAGAGTTATACAATACAATACAACGTACCCTAAAAATCTAATCAGGCTCCAATAATCAGACCCTTTCCCCCACTTCCTTGCATTTTAAAAAGCTCTTTCTGTAGTTTTTCTTTTAATTTGCTACGGCTGAATCAAACGTGTTTATACTGTTAATGATAACTGTTTGTGTCCTGTTTCATCAACACAACGAAAGACTCTGGCTCCAAGGATGGGTGAGAAATGAAACAAAACGAAATCTTAGTTCGCTGGGGTAATGACATCAGGAAATATGTATCCATGCATTTTGGTGGGAAAGAGAGGTGAAGGGGTTTCAATCTCAGTTTTAAGAAGGCGCCAAAGCATGCGGATGTCTTCATACGCTCCACCACATCTGCGTAGAAAATTAAATGTGCATATGCCTGACCTACACATAGATCAAACGCACCGGTGTAACAGGCCAGATCTTACCCTGGCCAGAGTTTACCCCCGTAAGAACTAGCCTAGGTCAGAGTTTATCCCCGTAAGAACTGGTCTGGGCTGCATCTTACCCCGGGTATAGTTTGGCCTAGGTCAGTTTATATCCTCTGGGCCATTTCTTACCCCCTCTCATTTCCCCTGATATACATTGATATTTGAAGATTGCCAAGATTAACAACATTAGAATGAAGGGTTTGGGAACTGCGATGAATATATTGCACACAATATTTATTACCAATGGGCTTTTATTCAAAACTGGAAAGTAATCAATGAACTTGTTGGTTTAAACATTATCAATATCAAGAAACAAGGCGGAATACAGCGTTCAGTTAACTCTCTCCATACGAACGGCGAAAGAGACGACGTTAACAGCGTTTCACCCCAATTACCATCATCAAAATATTGCAAGCGGAAGGCTCTTATACTGAAGACGTGAATGTTGACAAAGAATACCACAATTCTGACGACGGAAGCTAAAGGTTGGGCCATTCAGACACCCACTGGACATCCGAGGGGTCTGTGTAGAGGAGAAGAGAGGACTGGCCGTATTGAGTGAGTTAAGAAAACTTGAGCAACAAGCCTGAGCTTATATCGTGCTCGTTCATATGTAACAAGCAATACAAAGCGCAATGGCGAAAATACACACATTATTTGATAATGAAAAGAAGGTTGAAGTGCAAGACAAAACTAAACAAAACAAGAACAAGAGAGGCAAGGCCTTCAAGACTCACTTGTGATACACTTTAAAAAAAAATCTAATCGTTAAAATGTGTTCTGTATTTGTTATTATAAAGCTTCGCGTTTAAAAAAAAAAAAAAAAAAAAAAAAATCTGACCAGATTCGAACCCAGCGTGTTCGGGTGAGAAGAAACTGCCTTATCCATTACACTATCGTGGCTCCTTAACTGACGTTCTAAAATTTAACATTTGAATATACTTTTTTAAAGGGCGATAAATCAATTGCGGTATTCGCAGTGAGAACGCTGTTTAAATCATATTATTCTGGTGTATCTTGAGCATTCAAAAAATCTTTAAGGGCAATAAAAAATTCTTTTTAATGGCTATCGCCGCAATCACACTGCAACATTTAGCCGTTTTCACTAGATCTAGATAGATGTACAAGTTTAGTTTCACCCACCGGGAATGTAGTACGACACAGTCAATTCAATTTCTTTTTCATGTTCATTCTCAAGGTCAGGTCAGGTCTCTACCTGCCACAGGTACCATGTAACCCTGTGCTACCTGTCACATGTGGGCAGATGGAGCTCGACAGCCTGGGAAGGCAGTCCATCTAAGACAAGGAAAAGTCTGAAGTAAAACCCATGAAGTGCTAAGGAATGCAGGACAGTCTCGACATGCATTGACCCTGGGTCCATGGCCATGTCCCGACTTTCAGTAGCCGCGCCCCCGTGCCTCCGAGGAAGGTTTTTGAGCCAGAGGCTAGGACAAGGACAGTCTGATATAAAACCTACGACCTGAGGACCTCACTGTCACCGTCCCAGCTTGCTAGGCTATGGCAGATGAACCACGGGTGTAAAGGGTGGGGCCAGTACTGCGCACACTGCACTCCACCTAAAAATTCCATTGCGCAGGCTTGAATGACACGTCCACGTCCGCGCCACCAACTATTCCAAGCCCTGTAGCGATGGGAAAGGGGCGAAAACGGCAGGTGGAAGATGTCACTGGAAGCCGCAGTTCCAATCCTGCATGCAGGCGGTTCAGGATATTGGTCGCCTGATTGTTGACCCGGAGGTGACAGCATCACTCGGCAGCACCCTGAACGACCAAGCAGCCTTTTCTAGGGACAGCACTGCTTGCTCCACACGGAGAGGGGCCTAGAAAAGGTGGTCCAAACAAATGCTCATCTCCATACCCCCCAGTTGGCTAGCCGCGGTCAACGGGCATCTCCAAACGCGGTCGAACAACAATAGAGAAGAAAAGGCCGGCACCTGCCTCACAATTAGGTGCAAAAGGACTAAAGGTAGCATGCTGGAACATCCGAACCATGCGTGACTCTGCAGACAGCAACCACCCAGAAAGGCGTTCCGCTCTAGTCGCACACGAACTTCAGAGACTGAACATTGACATTGCTGCCGTCAGCGAAGTCCGCTTTGCAGGGGAAGGCAGCCTCCAGGAACACGGCGCTGGGTACACCCTCTACTGGTCAGGCAAGCCAGAGACCGAGAGACGCCTTTATGGCGTAGGCTTTATGGTCAGGAGCACCATTGCCTCCAAGCTTGAAAACCTGCCAACAGGACACTCAGACCGAATTATGTCCATGCGCCTCCCACTACGGAACAAACAGCATGCCACTCTGTTCAGTGTGTACGCTCCAACCCTCCAAGCGGACCCCACAGAAAAGGTCAAGTTTTACACTGATCTGCACAACCTCGTTCAGAACACCCCTGCTGACGACAAGGTCATCATCCTTGGCGACTTCAATGCCAGAGTTGGCCAAGATTCAGAAGCCTGGAAAGGAGTCCTTGGCAAGCATGGCGTTGGTAATTGCAACGACAATGGGCGCCTTCTTCTCGAGTTCTGTGCAGAGCAGCAGTTTACCATCACCAACACCATTTTCCAGCAGAAGGACAGCCTGAAGACAACGTGGATGCATCCTCGGTCCAAACATTGGCACCTCATTGATTACATCCTGATGCGCCAGAGAGACGTACGAGACGTCCTACACACCCGAGTGATGCCCAGCGCGGAGTGTCATACTGACCACCGCCTCGTCCGCAGCAAGCTCAGGCTCCACTTCAAGCCCAAACCAAAGAAAGGAGGAGCTCCTAGGAAGAAATTCCAGGTCGGCAACTTTCAGTCAGCTGAAGTGAAAGCTGAATTCCAGGCGAAGCTTCAGGACAAACTTGAAGACCCCAGTTGCCCCACAGACCCCTCTCCAGAAGCACTATGGGCACAGCTGAAATCAGCCATCCTGCAGTCCTCTGAAGAAGTCCTAGGGTTCTCGTCGAAAAAGAACAAGGACTGGTTTGACGAAAACAACCAGGAGATCCAAGAATTGCTGGCGAAGAAGAGATCAGCCCACCAGGCTCACCTTGCACAACCGTCTTGTCTGGTGAAGAAAGCAACCTTCCGGCTCATATGCAGCAACCTCCAGCGCAAGCTTCGTGAGATTCAAAATGGGTGGTGTACCAACCTGGCAGAGAGGGCTCAGCTTTGTGCAGACACTGGTGACTACCGAGGCTTATACGAAGCCTTGAAGGCGGTGTACGGTCCCTCATACCAGGTCCAGAGTCCTTTGCCCAGCGCAGACGGCCAGGCGCTCTTCACAGACAAGACGTCGATCCTGAACAGGTGGTCGGAACATTTCCAGGCCCTCTTCAGCGCCAACCGCACGGTTCAAGACGGCAATTCTCCGCATCCCACAACAGCCAGTGAAATTACAACTGGACGAGCTACCAACCCTAGAAGAGACTGTCAAGGCCATTGAACAGCTGAAATGTGGCAAGGCAGCAGGGGTTGACGGAATTCCGCCGGAGGCGTGGAAGAATGGAGGCCCAGCACTACACTCCAAACTCCACAACCTCTTTGTCTGCTGCTGGGAGCAAGGCAAACTACCACAGGACCTCCGTGACGCAGTCATCATCACCCTGTATAAAAACAAGGGAGAAAAGTCGGACTGCTCCAACTACAGGGGGATAACTCTGCTCTCCATCGCAGGCAAGATCCTCGCCAGAGTCCTCCTAAATCGGCTGGTGCCTACTATCGCCAAAGAACATCTCCCAGAGAGTCAGTGTGGCTTTAGAGCCAACAGAGGCACCACTGACATGGTCTTCGTTCTCAGACAGCTACAAGAAAAATGTCGGGAACAGAACAAAGGACTGTATGCGACATTCGTCAATCTCACGAAAGCTTTCGACACCGTGAGCAGAAAAGGTCTGTGGGAGATCATGAAACGTCTAGGATGCCCCCCAAAATTCCTCAGCATGGTCATCCAACTACATGAGGAACAGCGTGGACAGGTCAGACACAGCAACGACCTTTCGGAGCCCTTCCCAATTGGAAATGGAGTGAAACAAGGTTGTGTCCTCGCGCCGACCCTCTTCACGATCTTCTTCAGCATGATGCTCCAACAGGCCACTGAAGATCTTGGCGACGACGACGGTATCTTCATCAGATACCGCACTGATGGCAGCCTATTCAACCTGAGGCGGCTACAGGCCCACACCAAGACACTGGAGCAACTCATCAGAGAGCTTCTGTTTGCCGACGATGCTGCCCTCGTCGCCCATACAGAAGCGGCCCTGCAGCGTATAACGTCCTGCTTCGCAGAGGCTGCGCAGCTCTTCGGCCTAGAAGTCAGTCTGAAAAAGACGGAAGTTCTCCACCAGCCAGCCCCACGGGAAGAATTCCACGCTCCTCACATCAACATCGGTGAGACAGAGCTGAAGTCGGTCCACCAGTTCAGCTACCTAGGCTGCACCATCTCGTCTGACGCCAAGATCGACAAGGAGATCGACAACAGACTTGCAAAGGCAAACAGCGCATTCGGCAGGCTGTACAAGAGAGTGTGGAACAACAAACACCTGAAGAAAGACACAAAGATCAGCGTGTACAGAGCTGTTGTACTGCCCACCCTGTTGTATGGCTCCGAAACCTGGGTCACCTACCGGCACCACATACGACTGCTTGATCGCTTTCACCAGCGCTGCCTTCGCACCATCCTCAGCATCCACTGGAGTGACTACATCACAAATGTCGAGGTCCTGGAGCAGGCAAAGACTATCAGCATCGAGGCAGTGCTGCTAAAGACTCAGCTACGTTGGGCAGGGCACGTGTCCAGGATGGAGGACCACCGCCTGCCCAAGATCGCGCTGTATGGCGAACTGTCCACTGGCCACCGTGACAGAGGAGCACCCAAGAAGAGATACAAAGACTCCTTGAAGAAAGCTCTCGGTGCCTGTCACATTGACCATCGCCAGTGGTCCGCAGTAGCCGCTGATCGAGAGACCTGGCGACGCACCATCCACCAAGCTGTCTCCTCCTTCGAAAACAACCGCAGGGCCAGCCTTGAGGACAAACGCAGAAGGAGGAAGAACCACGACGCTGCAGCCGCGAACCCAGACCAGGCTTTCCCTTGCAACCGCTGCGGCCGACTCTGCTTTTCCCGCATTGGCCTTGTCAGCCATGAGCGTGCCTGCATCAGACGTGGCCAACGCCCTTCCTACATCTTCGTCAGCGAAGCCAGGCTATGATGATTCATGTTCATTCTAGTTTTATAGTTTTAAAGTTGATATGAAAATGTAGTATTTTGTTAAACTAATAACATGTAGAGCCAAGTACAAGTATTTCTAAACGTCGTAAGAAGTGAAAAGGACTTCATTTTGAGAAAAGTCAAGACTGGAAAATTTTTCGTTTCATCGTGATCAATTCAAGGGTATTAACTCGCATGGTTTACAATTTTTAACTGTGAATTCCGACTGATTCTGTGGATATTTTTATGGCAGTTTGGGACATAATCCAGTAAGTGATGAGGCGTTCACAAATCTTTCTCTGAATAAATATTTAATGTTCTCCTTTTCCAACTTTCCATCACATGTTATCGTGTATTGTCCATTGAATATAGGATTGAACAACTTGAAACAAAATGCCGTCGTTCGCGTTCGCGAAGAATATGAGCACGCGCTTTGAATGTGTATAAATATGTGTATGCAATTGATTTTTGCCCATGACCTTCAGGGCTCAGCCAACAGATCTGTAAAGTCCACTCGTCGTATTGATTTTAGTATTTTCCGAAAAAGACCACTTGGGCGAATGAACATAGTGAAAGCCATGTACACTGAGAGTAAAACACACAAGCTGTTTATGTATTGAATATAATTTCAAAATGTAATGTTTAAGATGAGAAAGATCAGTTTAAAGCAAATTAAGTCCCCTAGCATTAATTACAGAGTAATTTCCCTTTTTACTATCTGCACCAAAACGTTTGCAAAATAAATAAAACTTCCATGCTTAGCAAAAGAAGTTCCTGTTTGAACAAAAAATGATAATAATGACTGCTCTTGGTGTGTCAGAATATCAGATCCAAGTGCCAAGTTTAGAGAATACAAAAAAATATTAATATAACAGTAAATGCAGTTTGCATATAATTAGGCTTCATTTTTTTTCCTGCCCATCCCAGAGGTGCAATATTGTTTTAAACAAGATGACTGGAAAGAACTGAATTTTTCCTATTTTTATACCTAATTTGGTGTCAACTGACAAAGTATTTGCAGAGAAAATGTCAATGTTAAAGTTTACCATAGACACACAGACACACACACACACACACACCGACAGACATCCGAACACCGGGTTAAAACATAGACTCAGTTTGTTTACACAAGTGAGTCAAAAACAACAACATGAAACACACACACACACACACAAACTATTATTACCGCAACTACCACTGACAACAACAACAATAATAATATTAATGATAATACTAACATAGTAAATACAATAATAATACACTGAAAAGTGAACATCATCTAAGGAGTAATGTAATTGGGAGAGAGAGAGAGAGAGAGAGAGAGAGAGAGATAGTGGCAAAGTCATAACAATCACGCTCAACCACTCAGAGAGTCATAACAATCGTGCTCAACATATATACACACGTGCGCGCACTGGCACACACACGCTCACACACGCACACGCGCACGCACACGCACACACACACATACACACACAATCAGGTAATCACAATCATTGAAAAATCGAATAAATCACCGTGAAATAGATAGCTGTGTCACAATTCACGACGAACAGTCAGAAGAGAGCGTTAAACTGGCGTTGAGTGGTTACACGATGTGTTGTTTCTCCAGTCTTCACGAACACCACTCCGTCCCTGGTCCATGTCTCGGAAATCTTTCCTTCTTGCTGGTCCTGACGGCAGCAGCAATGTCCGCCCTCGTCTTGGTCAGGTCATCGTTAATGTACAGACGGGCGGCTGGAGCCTGGACAGCAGCGGCGGCAGTTGTAGGGGCAGGCGTGGCAAACAGAATGCGTGGATTTACTTTGGAAAGTTTTTTCTTCGCTGCCATGACTTGGTGTTTGCAACGGTAAGAGGATAATTTGACGATGATAGCTCGATTACCGACACTCCCCCTGTCATTCTTTCTTCCCACACGATGTGATCGGTCGATCATACAGCTGTCCAGGTCGACACCAATTTCTTTTGCTATTTTCTGTGCTATTTCGTCTGTGTTTTCTCCATCAACCTCCGGCACACCATTAATTCGTATTGCGTTCCGTCTGCTATACTGTTCCAGTTCATCCACTTTGTCTTTCAAAGATTGTATTTCAATGTCTTTTTCTGAATTTTTTTCTTTTAAAGCTGAAATCTCTTTCCCCAAAGCACTCGCCACTTCGGAAGCTAAGCTTTTTGTAAACAATCTTATAATCTCTGGATCAGTTAGTGCAGCCCTCACCTCCTCTTTCACTGACATCTGTGTTCCCTCTCCTCCCATTGTTGAGTCCGATTCCAAAATGGTGCTAGTCAGAAACGCAGGGCTTATGATTGTTGTTTCAGAGTCAGTGAAACTAGAATTTGCCTCGATACATTGTCTCTTATCATCGTCGCTGTCGACTAACGGTGAGCTTGCTAAACGTTTAACAGACATGGCACGACATTGGTGACAAAAATCACTTACTGAACGCGTTTACAACACACGATGCTTTTTTTCACAGCGTAAAACAACACTTGAAGGCGCCATCTTGGTTAGCACACCAACGATCAGTTCACGATTTGGCTAACATCTCTTGAAAGAATGAAGATCACACACACTGGAGAGCTTGAAACATCCGTGAAACATCTATGAAAATTCTCACAGAATGAAACTGTTCCTTACACTCTGAACACCCGTGAATAACACAACAAGCTGAGAGAGCCCAACAATCTGCTCACATCCTCGTCATTGCCGGAACTTGTTGCTTGGATAAAACTGTTGTCTTATTTGCAATTAAAATTTTCGATATGAAACACCTGTTTTAATTAATATTATCTTTGAACATGAAGTTCGTTCCTAGAGACGTTCAGTCACTCTGTTGTACAGTGATTGCTTTTGATAAATTATGCCAAGTAATCTTCTGTTGGAAATAGGAAGAGGGAGACGTAGTGGCACACCACGAAAGTTGCGGTTATGCAAGGTTTGTAATACGGCTGTGACTGGGGATGAGTTCTATTTTATAATGGAATGCACAAAGTATAATGACTTCCGAAACAAGCGTGTGTCTCCTAAGTCGGTTTTCATTTTCTGTTTGTTTGTTTTCTGTTCATAGGAAGCAGATGGAATTTGTTAGCTATAAGTACGTTTATCAAATTTGCACATTCAAATGCTAATTGTTATTTGAAACATATTTGCGTTTTCTTATTAAGTTATAGTGTTGAGTATTTGAATGTCTTCTTTTGGGCGTAAAAGTATCATTTGATAGCAGTCCTCCATAAGTAACTGGAGTGAAAGGATGAATAAAACTTTAAACTATATTTTTTTTTAGATAATGAACAATGAAGAAAGAAGAAACTGAGAAGAGAAACAAGAAAGAAAAAGAAGGTATTGAAGAAAGGTATCTCCACTAAAAAATCAAAGACCAAGAACAGAGACAAAGAACACACACACACACACACACACACACACACACACACACACACACACACAAACACTCCCTTAATTGTTGTGTCTATAAACCTTTCATTCACGGTTTTCATGACATCTGATTCTGATTCTGATTCACACACACACACACACGCGCGCGCGCGCGCGCGCTCCTTGGAATGATGATTTAGCGGTTTATTTTGCCGATAATTCGGGGGGTCAACTTTATGTTCCCCTAGGTCTATGTTTCCCAGAATTTTCCTTCAGCCAGCTACAAGTTCTTGCAGGACTATATTCCCCCAGGTCTATGTTCCCACGGGTCAATGTTCCCCTAAATTTACGTTTTCTGGGTCTTTGTTCCCCCAGGTCTTTGTTCTCCCAGTCTATATTCCCCCAGGTCGATGTTCCCCAAAAAACGTTATTGGTAGGTCTATGTTCCCCCAGGTCTATATTACTCCAGGTCTATGTTCCCCCAGGTCTATATTACTCCAGGTCTATGTTCCCCCAGGTCTATATTACTCCAGGTCTATGTTCCCCCAGGTCTGTATCCCCCGCATCCCCAAGTCTATGTTCCCCTAAACATATGTTTGTTTAATCATACATACACTTTTGGGTGCTTGTCAGCAGTGGTCAGCAGTAGTCAATGGTCAGCAGTCAGTAGTGGTCAGTGGTGGCCAGTGGTCCATAGTGGTCGGCGGTGGTCACCAGTCAGTAGTGGACAGTGGTGGTCTGTGGCGGTCAGTAGTGGTCAGTCATGCTCACCGGTAGTCAGTAGTATGTAGTGGTCAGTGGTCGTCAACAGTGGCCAGTGATCTGGAGTGGTCAGTGGTGGTCAGCAGTGGTCAGTAGTTGTCCGCGGTTAATGGTGGTTGGTGGTCAGTAGTGGTGCGTATATAGTGGTCAGTGGTTCTCAGCGGTGGTAAGTGGTAGTCGATGGTGCTCTGTGATTGTGGTCAGCGGTGGTCAGCAGTAGTCAGTGGTAGTCATCGGTCAGTAGTGGTCAGTAATGGGAAACTGGTTATTAGTGGACAGTGATATCAGTGGTTAGCAGAAGTCAGTGGTCAGTGGTGATTAGCAGTGGTCAGTGCTGTGCAGCAGTGGTCATTTGTCAAAGTGGTCAGTGGTCAGAAGCGGTCAGTGGTGGTCAGAAGTCAGTAGTCATAAGTGGTCAATATATAGTGGTCAGTGGTTGGTTCTGGTCGGTCAGTGGTTAGCGGTTGTAAGTGATCAGTAGTGGTAGTAGTCAGTGGTGGTCAGTGTTGCTCAGCAGTGGTCAGTGGTGGTCAGCATTAGTCAGTGGTCATCAGTGGTCAATGGATGTCACGGTGGTCAGTGGTCAATAATGGTTAGTGGTCAGTATATGGTGGCCAGCAGTGGTCAGTAGTGGTCAGTGGTTAGCGGTGATCAGCAGTAGTCAGTGGTCAGTGGTGGGCAGCAATGGATAGCGGTCAGCAGTGGTCAGTAGTAGTCAGTGGACTGTAGTGGTCAGTAGTGGTGAGTGGTGGTCACTGGGTAGTGGTTGTCAGTGATCAGCAGTGGTCAGCAATGGTCAACAGTCAGTGGTGGTCAGCGGTCAGCAGTGGTCAGTTTGCAGTTAATAAAATCAAAAACAAAAAACTAGGACGTCTTGATAATGCACAAATGTGACAAAAAAACGCAATCTAAAGAATTTGACGTAGTGGCCAGCAGTGGCAAGTAATGGTCAATAATGGCCAATAGTATAGTGAAATCTGCTAAAACGTTGCAATAGTGCATACAATGTGATATAAACTTGACTCTGATAGTAGTCAGTAGTGGTCATGCAGTGGTCAAACATCTTCAAAGACATAATGTACAAATGTGACAACATAATGCAGTCTGAGCACTCTTTAACTGTGGTCAACCATGGTCAGCTGTGGGGGGAACTTCGACATAGGGGAATATAGACCTGGGAGAACTTAGACCTGGGGAAACATAGACATGCTCCCCTGCACTGGATGCCAACTAGGTCACTGTTAACCTCTCTGATGTTGTCTGAAAGTGAGCATGATGTGAGCGGGCGTGGCATGGCACGTGAAGGACATACGTGTGTTTCCTTGGGTGGGTGGGGGTGGTGGTGTGTGTGTGTGTGTTTGTCTGTGTGTGTGAACATAGACGCTAGCGTCAGAAACAGGATTGCCTAAGTCAGCGCCGCCTTTGGGAGACTCCGTGAGAACGTCTGGGAGCGAAGACGATTCAGCTCTACCACTGAGCTGAAGGTCTACCGTGCAGTGGTCCTTACCACCCTCCTTTACGCCAGCGAGACCTGGGCTGTCTACAGCAGACACGCCAATCAGCTCAACCTGAGCTGTCTCTGCAGACAGAACAAAGTCCCCGACACGGAAGTCCTGGAACGAGCTGGCCTCTGTAGCGTCTAAACCCTTCTGCAGAATGTCCAAGCCAAGTGGGCTGGACATGTGGTCAGAATGTCAGACAGCCGACTGTCTAATCAGCTGCTGTGTCAGGGCAAGCGCTCAGTTGGAGGACAGAAGAAACGCTACCAAGACTGCCTCAAAGCGTCCCTCAAGTCCTGGGCGTCGACATCAACACGTGGGAGACACTTGCTCAGGACCGTCCAGCTTGGCACAGCATAATCACCACAGAAGCCCGTGCAGCTGAAGCCAGGCGCATCACCGAAGCGCACCGAAAGCCTGCTGTACGCAAGGCCCGAGCAGCATCCACTGCCACAACAGCACCCACTCACTTGTGTCCCACATGTAGGCGAGACTTCAGGGCCCGGATTGGCTTCACCAGTCACCTCTGGACCCACAGCCACTGATCTTTCATCTGATCGAATCCGAAGGACGAACATCATCAAATAACTTTTTTGACAAACATCATCATATCACTTTTTTGCGTTAATTGCAATTTGGCTTGAGCGTTGGAAGGAGTTATATAAATTCCCATCATCATCATCATCATCATCATCATCATCATCACCATCATCATCAATGTAAATGTGATACAGACTGGTTGGGTGAGCGAAGTGTACACAGGGGGTATATTCCAGCAAGGAGGGGTAAGAAATGTTCTAGGCTACTTCCTACCCGGGATAAGAACCAGCCAGGGATAGGTTTGGGCCTGTTACACCGGTAAGGCCTTGAGAGCCTACCATGGGTATGCACAAAACATTAAACCAAAAT
The DNA here is from genome assembly GCF_041734735.1 of Babylonia areolata. Taxonomy (NCBI): domain Eukaryota; kingdom Metazoa; phylum Mollusca; class Gastropoda; order Neogastropoda; family Buccinidae; genus Babylonia; species Babylonia areolata. The sequence continues at coordinate 25,924,180 of NC_134904.1, read as the reverse complement.
GAAATAAAATGAATAATTAAATAGGTAAGTATACTGAATATAATAAAAACAAACAGATACGAATACACAGAAGGCAAATGATTGAAAACGAGGAGGGGGCGGGGTGTGGCTGGTGGGGGGTTACAAGATAGTGACACATTTCTTTGTTCGTTTAGCGTTGGTATATTCGCTGGCGTTGATGAAATATACATGCGCCGTTCTGATCTCTTGTTTTCTTTTTCTTTCTAATCCTCTGTCATTTCCTCCTTCTCGCAGCTCGTCCGTGGACACAGGAAGTACAAAAGACACAGCACACAAATGAAAACGAAATATTATGTAACAATATCCGTTTCTTTAAAAAGTCTCAATCCACTTCTTTTTCAGTTCCTACTCCTTCTTCACTCCAAATGGCTGATTGCCAAAACGAGTTCTCTGACTGTGTCTGTGACCTTGGCGTTCTTCTTGACAATTATCTTTGACTGAAACAGCATGCTACATAGAACCTGCCAACTAGCATACTTGGAGCTGAAGCATATCTTTAATCCGTTCACTTCTTACGGAAGAAGCAACTACGACTCAAGTCTCTACTAACACCACTTTCTTGTCTCGACTACTGCAGTTTCATTGACTGTCCTCAGTCTGTCAATCAACCTCTTCAGCGCTAGGCTTATTTATAGATCTTCTAGAAATCAACGATGCTCTCCTTTACTTTATAGACTGCACTGGCTTCCAATTGAACACAGAGTAAAATACAAGTGCTCCTATCTCTACTTCAAATTTATCACAGGCTCTGCTCCTCAGTGCCTACCTAAACTTCTCCATGCTTACATACATTCCCTCCAAGACCCTTCGATCCTCTGCTGACACCAGGCTCTTTAGCTTCATTATTTCACACGCAAACAGCATGGTCAATGAACCTTGTTTTTTTCAGCAGCTAAGCTCTGGAACTCGCTACCATACTCTCTCCGACACAGTGGAATCTTTCAGGTCAGGACTGAAAACATATCTGTATACCCATTACTAAGATAAAACTACCCCCTGCCAACCTTTTCAGAGCGTGCTGTTTCCATCCTCATTATTACTTAAATGTCATGTGTGTGCACGAGAAGGAAGGAGGAGGCGTGAGTGCGGTCGCCCGTGTGTGTGTGTGTGTGTGTGTGTGTGTGTGTTTGAGTGTATTGTGTGTGTGCCAGTGTCTATATGTGTGTGCATGCGTGTGCGTGTTGTGTGTGCGCACGTGCATGCGTGTACAAATACAAATACAAAAATAATTATTCAGTTTTTACAGGCCATTAGACCCATATGGACAAATGGGTAGACAATAGCAACCATGGGGCACTCCAGGTGATTTTGTAATCAAGCACGCACAATATATATAAATATACTTTTTGCTGAATTGTTGTAAGTAACATTGCAGTTATACAGATCTGATCTTTAAGCATTCTTTAATGTAAATTCCTCATTTGATGATCCTATTATCCAACAAGTTTGAGCAGAGCAACTGGACTTTAGAACTTGAAAGGAAAATATGATTATAGTGGGGAATATATATTTTACGCAGTGATTCTCGGAGAGACAAGCAAAAAATGGCAAAAGTCTTCAATCTCGTATCTGTCACACTGGGAACAGAATGGGGTCGTATCTGTCACATTGGGCACAGAATGGGTTCAATAATGGTTTCCCAAAGCGAGAAACGCCATTCAAGGGTACTTGTTGCAACGTGAAAAAGGCAAAGTACACGGCGATGTTCATAAGACGTCAAAAGACGAACGTAATTTGCCCTACAAATCTCGGGATGAAAGTTCATCTGACTGGGTGGGAAACAGTGAGTCATGCCAGTTCTGACGATAAGAATCACAAAGACGTGTTTTGAATGCATTGATGAACTGTGAAATGTCACCAACATTTTGCATTTCCCATACATAGCCAAATCCATGTGAACATAAAATAGATCTGAGTCACCCAGTTCCTTCTACCTGCTAAGCCATGTTGGAGCGGCATCAAATAACACTGTTTTGGGTACCTGTACTCAGCATGGCAAGAAGTCTGGTCCAATATCAAACAGAGGTATCGATGTATACCGGGAATCTACCGTATTCGCCCAAAGCAACACTGTTTTTAACATCCTTTCCGACACCTAAAATCATTTTACAAAATCTCCTATTTCAAACTATACTGAAAAGATGTCAGCTACGTTTGTAAAATTGCATGTCTCTAATAATCAAATCATACATTTTGCGTCAGTCTACTATCCCAAAGGTCCAAGTAAGCAAAATACAAATTGGTTGCGAACATTAAATTGCTCAAAAGAAAGATGGATCGTCGGAGGAGATTTTAATTCCCATGCGCCCTTCTGGGATAGTGATTGTCAAATAGTATCTCATCCTGACTTTGTTGAAAATATTGTTGATTCATCGTTGCATTTACTTAACGATGGGAGGATTACACGTATCCCAGATGTGGCTCATCATAGAGCATTGGCACTTGACCTAACCTTCATATCACCATCCCTAGCTTTAACAGTACAGTGGGATACTGGGGATGATCCACTAGGCAGTGATCACCTGCCAATCACACTGTCTTTTAAGGATTGTAATATATCTAAATACAGCGGAGAAGACGAAATCCCAAAATTCAATTACAAATATGCAAACTGGGAAACATTTCAAAACTATCTTACGAACATTTCTGAAAGTGAAATTTTTTGTGAAGATTTAAATGTTTTTTTATAACAACTTTCAAAAATCAATTATTGGAGCTGCTGAAACAGCAATTCCCCAAAAAGGTTCAAAGAGGAGTGACATTTTTTCTGGAAATGTTTGGTGGAATGATGCATGTGCGGAGGCTGTAAATACAAAGAAACTAGCATACCTAACATGGTTAAGACTCAGAAAAGTACCTGACAAAGATGTAAAAGAAGCCGCTCATAAAGACATGTGTTACACAAAAATCAAGGCGAATAGAATCATAGCCCGAGAAAAAAGACAATACTGGTCACAATTCTGTTTGAATGAAGTACCTGACCATAAGGATATGAAGAAAGTGTGGGCCAAAATGAAAGAAATGAAATCAGGCATTGTTCTGCAAGACTATCCTATTAAAACAAAAGATAAAGAGTTTCTGTCCCCTCAAGAGAAGGCTGAAGAATTTGTTTGTATATATTCTAAAACAGGCAGTGTAGATAGTTTGTCAACTAAACAAAACACTTTAAGAGAGGAAGAAGAAATCAGTGACAAATATAGAGATCCTACCCCACAAAATGATAATACAATCAATTCGGCAATAACTTTACAGGAGATAAAGAACACTATTCATTTGTTGAGTAACAAAAATGTGTCAGTTGGTAAGGATGTAGTATCTTACACCATGTTAAACCATTTGCCAGAAAAATGGATAATTATATTACATACATTATTTCAAAAGTGCTGGGAATGTGGACAAATCCCTGAGGTATGGAAAACTTCCATTGTAACTCCTGTATTAAAACAGAGTAAACCTCGAACAGAAACTTCGAGTTATAGACCTATTTCGGTTACCTCCCACGTTGGGAAAGTCATGGAGAAAATTGTAAATATTAGAATGGTGTATTACTGTGACAAAAATAACATAATTCCGTTAGCTCAAACTGGATTCCGGAAAGGAAGATCTACAATTGATCATCTGACCCGTCTCACTACCCAAATTAAAAAACAGTTTTCTAAGCGAAAAAGTATCCTTGCGTCCTTCTTCGATCTTACTAAAGCTTATGACCGAGTATGGCATAGCAGACTGTTATTTAAGCTGAAACAAATTGGTCTGTCGGGTCATGTTTATGACTATGTTAAATCCTTTTTAAGTGGGAGATATATAGTGGCAAAAGTGGGAGTAACTTTATCAACCTCTAGGCCTATAAACATGGGAATCCCGCAGGGTTCCATTATTTCTCCATTGTTGTTCAACATTATGCTTTATGATTTACATACATGTTTTTCATCATCTACCAAGCTGGTTCAATATGCTGATGATATTGCTATATGGATTCAGACATCCTTGAGGAAAACGGCAAGCCTACATTACATCAATTACATTATGTACAAAAACATTTTCAGGGTGAACTCGATAGACTGAGTAGCTAATGCAATCTAATGGTTTTGAGTTTTCTGTAGAAAAAACACATTTGATCCTCTTTAATAATGGTTATAATCCCAGCAAACTACCACGATTTTTTTAGGAGGACGTGAAATATTTTTCAAGTCGGAAATAAATTTCTTGGGATCCTATTTACTTCAAAACTAAACTGGAAGAAACACATTGATTCAATGGTGACTAAAGCAGTTAAAAGTTTAAATTTCTTAAAAATTGTAAGTCACTCTCCTTGGGGACAAGACTCCAAAATTCTTTTACATTTAGCGACATCTCTAGTAAGATCAAGATTGACCTACGGTCAAGAAATTTTCTTTTCTGCTCCGCCGACGTTTCTAAAGAAGCTGCGAATAATTGACAGTAAAGCTGTGAAACTGGCTTTAGGGGTACCTGTGCATACTAAGACCTCAGAAGCCTATAAGCTTGCGGGTATTCTACCACTAGAAGAAATCAGAAAATTAAGTTCTGCTAAATATATTGTGAGATGTACAGCAGTGGATGATTTTGAGGAATTAAATATTAGGTCTGATATTGATTTTCCAAAAAATGCACAGAATAATTCAAATCTACAAACCATTCGCACATATGTGTCAGATATTTTTAATTCTTCAGACATTGATTTGCATGATATGGCACCTCGTGTTCTGGTGCCACCTGTCCCTCCCTGGGAGTTAAGAAAAGCAAACGTCAACATATGTGCTTCTGACACAACAAAAGGAGAATCTCCACATATAATAGCAGCATCTGTCAGAATTGAATTAGAAGAAAATTTTGATTATCATTTAAAAGTTTACACTGATGGCTCGGTCCTGGATGATAGCAGTGCAGGATCTGCTTTTGTCATTCCTAACCTAAAAACAGAAAAAAAATCATATTATTTAGGTAAGGGACATTCAATTTTTACAGCTGAATTGGTGGCCATCCTTATGGCTTTAAATCATCTTGTTGATATACCGATCATAGTAAGTAATATCCTATTTTGTGTTGATTCTCAATCTGTCTTAAAAGGTTTCCTCCTTTTTGAGAATGATCAAAGAGAAGATTTCTTGTTTGAAATGAGGTATTTATTGCACTCCCTATTTGTGAAGGGTACAAATGTTGATTTTTGTTGGATACCATCCCACACTGGATTCCGTTATAACGACCAAGCAGACAGGACAGCAAAAAGGGGAGCAAAAAATCATATAAATAGTATCAAAGTATATTGCCCATTGTCATACAAGGAAACAAGCAATATACAAGAAAGAGACTTTTATAGGTGCTTGAATTCAAGTCTAAAACCTCGTCAGTTGACTCTCTCAGACTTTGGTCCGATTCGCAGACCAATTCTGAGTTTAGCTCTCAGACTATTATCAAATTCATTACGGACCAAGTATTGTTCTGTCAAGTGCATATGCTTTAGTAACCTGACAACTGAGCATATAATTTTTCGCTGTAGCTTGATGAAGCCTTTTGTACACGAAAGTGTGTCTTCACAAGTGACTGAGAACGTTGATGTTTTTGACTTTTTGCATTCATTATCAGTTGTTTCGCTTGTCAGTTTAACGACTTCTCTTTTACTAAGTCCTTTAAGTAATTTCCTGTAACTGTATTTAGAGGGGGGGGGGGGGGGTTGTTTGTTTTGTTTTTCTTCCAAATTTCACCTACATTTTTACCCTCATTTGCCCAGTTTCACCCAACCCTGAATTCATCCACATCTCCCCCCCTTCTAACCGATAATACTCAGATGTATTCATAAATACTTTAACAAAATGTCTTCAATCACCGATATGTGTGACGGGACATTAAACAAAAATTCCTCCCTCATTTTACAAATCTTGACGTGAACTCTCTCAACACCATCAGATTGTTCAAAACCCCTGTGTGTGTGTGTGTGTGTGTGTGTGTGTGATATTGTTACTCGTTATCTATTTTCGCGTTAAACACCATATCATATTAATGTTTTTGGCGTATTACATTTTGCAGTTACTGTTAGGCGCCTTGAGCGTTGGAAGGCGCTATATAATTCGTTTTTAATTATTGTTTTATACAGAAACAAAATCGGACAATAATTTTTAATCAGAATAACATAAATGTGTATTTTCAAAGACGATTTAAAAGAAATAGATAAAATATCGATTTAAAAAAAAAAAAAATTAAAAAAAAAAAGCAAACCACATACGATCGGGCCGGAAACCCAGCCCCATTCTTCCCTTTTCTGGAAAAAACAACTCAACCCCCCACCCCTACCCACCTAACTACCACACTCTTCCGCCCCCCTCGTCCCCACCTCCCATAAAAAAAATCAATTAGAAAATGGGAAAATGAGAAAATCAGTTCTTGTTCAAATCAGCCGTAACAGCCTTCGAGTGCAGTTGAACATGAAAACATATACGAACAAGTAATAGAGAATCTCAAGACAAAGGGAAAGAAATACCAGCCGCGTAAAACATCAAGGGAGAAAACTAAAACAATTCCCACAGAAAACAACAGGATATAAGCAAACGTCAGCCATGCTTAAAATACTCTTTTGTTTAATGCTCACTTCCTTTTCTTCTTCGAACTAACCGTGACACACAGACATGCATTTGTGTCTTCTGAGAGAAAAGAAAAAGAACATAAAGAAAGGGGAAAAAAACATGAACGAAAAGAACAAAGAAGGAATGTGATTAAAAAGATAATATGTATGAGTGAAAAACTGTGTGTGAAAAAAATAATGTGAGTGAGTGAGAAACTGTGTGTGTGTGTGTGTGTGTGTGTGTGTGTAAAACACATAAACAAGACGGGAGAATCCCTCGTTTAATATCACTTACAGTGAAAAGACGTTAAACTAAAGAACGAACAGGAGAATCACGGTCATTCGAATGTGCATAATAAAATGAGTAAATGTTAACTGGAGAAGAAGAAAAGTTGAGCGTACATGTCAAAGAGACAGCAATACAGACAGACAGAGACAGACACACACAAACACACAGGCCGCTGAACAGATATACACCACCGGGTTTCGTTCAGTCGGGCACATAATTAATGAAGGTCAACGGGACAAATCGTACCTGTCAGCTGACTCGTGACTTTTTCTCTTCAGATCGCTCGACAGACAATCATCAAGGGGAGCAGCAACAATGTTGGAATGGGAAAAGGAACTTGTCACAGCGGCACAGCTATTTCCTCGAGCGCGCGCACATGTCTTCATGTTTCTGTTTAATTGTTTTCGAAAAGCTAGCCTTTGTGATTTTGTTTTTACTCCCGTTTTTCACTCTGTGTGTGTGTGTGTGTGTGCGTGCGTGCGTGTGTGTACATATATACATATACATATTTGGCAAGTGTTTTTTCACAGTCATGGCAATCGAATAAGTCAGTTGGTATCAGGTTATTGTCCCGTATCTTTCAATTGATCACATTTGATAGTTGAGTAGACTGCTGCAAAAACAAGTTATGAAACACGTCCGCCTAGAAAGCGAAAGAATCTGAGCGCGCTGGTTCGAATCACGGCTCAGCCGCCGATATTTTCTCCCCCTCCACTAGACCTTGAGTGGTGGTCTGGACGCTAGTCATTCGGATGAGACGATAAACCGAGATCCCGTGTGCAGCATGCGCTCAGCGCACTTAAAAGAACCCACGTCAACAAAAGGATTGTACCTGGCAAAATTCTGTAGTAAAATCCACTTCGATAGGACAAACAAATAAAACTGCACGCAAGAAAAAATACAACACAAGAAAGGCAAGGCCTTCACGACTCACTTGTGATACACTTTTTAAAAAAATCCAAGCTTTTTATGTATTGAGTATAATGCATTTACTGTTATATTTATATTTTTTGTATTCTCTAAACTTGGCACTTTGATCTGATATTCGACCCAACAAAAGATCTGTCATTATTGTCATTTTTTGTTCGAACAGGAACTTCTTTTGCTAAGCGTGGAAGTTTTATTTATTGCAAACGTTTTGGTGTCGGCAGTAAAACAAGGGAAATTACTCTGCTGGGAACTTAGTTTGCTTTAAACTGATCTTTCTCATCTTAAACATTACATTTTGAAATTATACTCAATACATAAAAAGCTTGCATTTAAAAAAAAAAGTGCATCACAAGTGAGTCTTGAAGGCCTTGCCTCTCTTGTTTCAAAATGTAATGTTTAAGATGAGAAAGATCAGTTTAAAGCAAATTAACTCCACTAGCATTACATAGTAATTTCCCTTTTTTTTCTATCTGAACCAAAACGTTTGCAAAATAAATAAAGCTTCCATGCTTAGCAAAAAAAGTTCCTGTTTGAGCCAAAAATGATAATAATGACTGCTCTAGCTGTTGGGTCAGAATATCAGATCAAAGTGCCAAGTTTAGAGAATACAAAAAATATAAATATAACAGTAAATGCAGTTTGCATATAATTAGGCTTCATTCTTTATTTTTTTGTGCCCATCCCAGAAGCGCACTATTGTTTTAAACAAGATGACTGGAAAGAACTGAATTTTTCCTATTTTTATGCCAAATTTGGTGCCAACTGACAAAGTAGTTGCAGAGAAAATGTCAATGTTAAAGTTTACCACGGACACACAGACACACAGACACACACACACACACACAGACAACCGAACACCGGGTTAAAACATAGACTCACTTTGTTTACACAAGTGAGTCAAAAATGGGTGGCGCTGTAGTGTAGCGACGCGCTCTCCCCGAGGAGAGCAGCCCGAATTTCACACAGAGAAATCCGTTGTTATAAAAAGAAATACAAAATACAAAAAATGCAAAATACACGTATGTAGGAAATGGAATTCATCTTCAACAGCTTCACATAATATTTTCTTCTGTATGTGTGTGTGTGTGTGTGTGTGTGTTTGTGTGTGCGTGTGTGTGCGTGTGTGTGTGCGCGCACGCACGCACGTGTGTGTGTGTGTGTGTGTGTGTGTGTGTCTGTGTCTGTGTGTCTGTCTGTCTGTTGTGCTCCTGACTAAAACTTTTTAATCCGTCTTCCAATAGGACTGCAATCATCCGCCCTCTCCTGAATGAACCTAACCTTGATCCAAGCGATTTGGAAAAAAAATATCGACAAGTTTCTCACTTTCCTTTCTTAATAAAAGTTTTACCCTTTTCAGGCTGCCTGTCGTGCTGACCACAGCACCGACGTCACTCTCCACGTCCTGAATAATCTGCTGTTAGCGTCCAACTCAGGAAAAAAAAATCTCCATTCTCACTCTTTTCGCATTATCAGCCGCCTTTGAGACAGTAGACAATTCGGCCCTTCTTTTCCGTTTTCATCATACCATTGGTATCTGCGACACCGCTCTCAGATGATTCAAATCGTTGCTCCAATTTGTTACACCGTTTAACAATTACCAGTCTGTTAAAGTCGAACACGGAGCTGTATAAGGAACTATTTTACACTGTATACTACCCCTGAAATTATCAACCACCACGATGTCAGTTATTCTTACGTAAACGATACTCATCTTCAGAAAAGCAACACCTTCAAAACAATGTACTCTCTCCATCTCTTTCTCTTTTGCTAGAAACATCCGACAGGACTTTTCAGAAATAGATGTCTCAGAATAAACAAAAAACAACAATTGCATGCTGACAAACCTGAATCAATGCTAAATGCTCATACAAAATACTAACTCTCTTCTATCACAATTGACTCAATCAAACTTGGCAGCTCAAGAACCTTTGTGTTTTACTTGAGAACACATTGTCCATGCAAAACTTTATAAGTCATGTCAGTGCTGAAACTGTCAATTACGACTCATTAGTTCCGCTCGGAAATACATGTCCATCCACGCGACATCTAAACTCGTTTTTCTCATTCTGTCTCGCCTCGACTACTGTTACTCTCTATTTTCTGGTTTGCCTGCTTCATCCCATCAGCGCATGCAAGACATCCGCCCCGCTCGTCCTCAAAACGAACAAAACAAAACAAAACAAAAACAACAACAACAACAAACATACAAAAAAAGTCTTACCGCACCATTTCTCTCTTGCAGTCTCTCCACTGGTTCACTGTCTCACACAGAATAAAGTATAAGGCCAGCACTCTTTGCTATTATCATCAAATCCACTCTGTTTCAACATTCCCAAATTTAAATTCTCCACAGTCGGCTGCCGCTCTTTTTTCATGTCTGGCCTTCATACATAAAATTAGCTCCCTTTTTCGACTTATTCGAATGTAGACCTGCATTCAACTCTTTCAAGTCTGGCCTTGATGCCTGCCACTTTCCAAAATAGCTCTCCGGTCCCCTAACTTCCCACTTTCCGGTATACAGTTTTTCCAGCTTTGTATGATATGGATATTCAATCAGTTTGACTTTTTATCCCTCTGAGCCCGAGTTACGCATGCATGAGAATGGCTTGTATGAAAGCGCTTGTGGGTTTTGATGTTCAGGCATAAATAATCATTTCATGATTTATATGTACTTTAGTGTGTGTTTGTATTGATATGATGTGTGTCGATGTTAAATGCGTCAATATTTATCGTATGATTTATATGTACATTGTTTTCAGTGTACTGTCCAAACCTTGGAGACGAACAACTGAAAAAAAAAGGCACATTACCCCCTATCACATGTACTTTAAGCTAACGACAAAGTGCCAAAGTCTCGCAAATCTCTTATCAGTTTATGTTGTTTCGATCCTGTTTTTTCTTTTCCGTTCCATTGCATCTGTTTGGCACCATTTTGTTCTGACCAGTGCAGGTCTACTATGTCACTAGAGCTTGACAGCGAATGACATTAAACATTTCAGTGTTCAGTGTTAGTGTATAAGCAAAACAACCAGTACCCCTCACCACATTCTATCAAATCAGCTTCAAACAAGATGGAAACGGGTTTAACCACAGACATGCGATAAAAAAAAATTGTGTGTGTGTGTGTGCGTGCGTGCGTGCGTGCGTGCGTGCGTGCGTGCGAGTGTGTGTGTGTGTGTGTGTATGTGCGTACGTGCGTGCGTGCGTGTATACACACACACACACACACATACACGCGCGCGCGCGCACACACACACAAAAATAAAGTTGAAAACCAACACTTATTTTGTTAAACAATGAAAAAATAATAATTTTAAAAAATATCAATTTTTGCTTACCCGGCGGCTTGGTCACAGACTACCTTGGGAATCTAGGAATTCCTTTTTATGCTGTAATTTGCACATACTGACATAAATTCTTCTCAGTTGCCGGTAGTGTGATAGCATGATGTCTTGGTGGTGTTGCTGTAGAAGACCGGCTTGCATGTTAATTCCAAAAAGGAAGAAAATCAGTATAAGTAGACGTCCTGCCGGTTTGATAGCTGGCACCATAACCTCACAAAAAGTATATTTAAGATAAATAAAGCAAAGTTGAAAACCAACACCTACTTTGTTAAGCAATAATTTTTTTTTTTTTTAATCTGAATTTTCGCTGCTACCCGGCAGCTTGGTCAGTCTCAGGAACGTCAAAGAAAAATAATACAATATATATGTGTGTGTGTGTGTGTGTGTGTGTGTGTGTGTGTGTGTGTGTGTGTGTGTGTGTGTGTGTGTGTGTGTGTGTGTACATTCATGCATCATAAACCATCTACTGCAGAACTAAATATATAAGTATTTTTAATTGACTGAAATGGCACATTTCTTCATTCAAATTCACGTCCAGTCAAATGAAATTATTACCTTATACAAGTTCTTTCCACCAGATAAAAATCCATCGCTCTTTCACATGGTGCAACAAATAAAATGACCAGATAAAAGGTAGTCGTTCTAAATGCTTGAACGATGTGTGTGTGTGTGTGTGTGTGTGTGTGTGTGTGTCTGTGTGCATGGATACGTGCTTGCGTGCGAGAGACTGGCACAACAACATAATACCGGCTCGCTCATACAAGCGGTGAGGCAGGTTGATTCAACAGCAGCACTCTCGGAAAAAATCAATCCTCTTGCTCTCAGAGCGAGGCTGGCGAACCAGCACGAAGAGAGAGAGAGAGAGACATTAAAGATATCACACAAGGGACTGTGATGGGAAAAGAGGGTTCAGTGTGAATGATACAGTTCCATCGCCACTGACAATGCCAACAGCCAGCTGAACTCGATCATCCAATGATTTGCTAGAGAGAGAATGCGTGCGTCTGTGTTGTGCGAGTGGTGGTGTTTGTTGTCTGTTTTTTCTTGATGAAAAGTGTTTTTTAAGGAAACTTAAGCAACGACATTTATCAGAGCTACTACACAACTACTGTTGCTGCTGCTCCTAACACCACTGTTACTGTTCCTAAAATTACAACCACCACCACTACTATTTCTACTACTATTATAATTACTGCTGCTCATGCTACTAGCCCTGTTGTCGTTATTTTTACAAATGTAGAGTATAAAAAAGAAACAAAAGCACAAGCTTATTAGTGTACTTAAATGTTTTACTGTCCTCGTCGTCGTTATTATCATTATTATGATAATCATCATTATCATTATTTCTACTGCTATGTTTGTAGTGTTTGTTTATTGTTGCTGTTGTTTTCTCTTTTATTTCCTTTCTTTCTATGGCTTGACCTGTCAGTCTTTTTAAATTGTATTTGTTTGGTTCTTCTTTTTTTTTTTTTTTTTTGCTCTGATTTTTCAAACAATGCAATAGCAACGTTCCCTCCTCTCCCTCATTCCGTCTCTCCCGTCACCCCATCCATACCCGTCCCCCTACTTCACTTTTCCTCATTCTTTTTTGTGAGTGAGCGGGGCAGAGGGGAGTGGGGAGTACGGGGGATGGGGAGCATTGGGGGATGAAAGTGGTCTCAAGGAAGCATGACTGCTATAAACTGAAACATTCCTATGAGCTGGGACAAAAGAGGGCACGGGTCGTTTGTCTTTAATACTGACATAAGCATTTAGCGTATCGAGCCAGAAAACAGAAGAAGGTGAGTGGGCAAGGAAGAGGGGAAGACAGGGAAGAGAGAAAGGCGGCAGAGGTTAGAGGAGGGGTGAGGGGGAGGTTAGTGGGGAAGCGATGGAGAAAAAAACAACAACTTGAGGTTGTGCTTGTTTATGATGCAAATAAAAGGACCTTGTTTATGTCTCTGTGACATTCCAACTTAAAAAAAAAAAAAATAGTAGAAAATAAAGGCAAATTTCTACATGGTAATATTTCACATGGAAATGTATGGAGACGGGTTTAGCTTTCTTCCCTCTGCCTGTTTCTTTCTGCCCGTGTTTCATTCTGTGTGTGTGTATGCGTGCGCGCGCGCGCGTATGTGTGTGTGTGTGCGTGCTCGTGTGTGTGTGTGTGTGTGCGTGTGTGTGTGTGTGTGTGTGTGTGTGTGTGTGTGTGTGTGTGCGCGCGCGCTTGTACGTGTGTGTGTGTGTGTGTGTGTGTGTGTGTGTGTGTGTGTGTGCGCCTGTGTATGCGTGCATGCGTGTTTGCGCGCGCGCTTGTGTGTTTGTATTTGAGTGTGTGTGCCTTGTGGGTGGGTGTGTGGGTGTGTGTGTGTGTGTGCACGCGCGCGTGTGTATCATTTCGCTTTGAGTGTTCTTGTTCTTCGTAGCCGTAGTCTGTCTGTTTTTGTCGGAAAGGTGGAAGTGTAGTTGTTGTTGCTGTTGGTTTTTTGTTGTTGTTTTTTTGTTTGTTTTGTTTATTGTTTGTTTGTTTTTTTCTTATCCTTTTCCCCTTGCTTGCTAGCTTGGTTCTTTGCTGCATGTGTTTGTTTCCTCAACACAGTTGGCTGGTTTCTTTGTATTCCCCCAGCATGAGTGACTTCAAGGAAGTAAATCTTCCTTCCTTTCTTTTTTCATTCTTTCCTTTCTTTCTTTTTCTTTATTCCTTCCTTGCTTTGTAAGATGTTTCACTGTTTGTTGTTTTTTGCGTGCGCGCGCGTGTGGTAAGGGAGGGGGTGGGGAGAAGGTCGTGCTGATATCATATTCAACGGACCTGCTGGTGACAACAATAATACTCTGATATTTTCCACTCAGTTGACTTTCCTCTTCATCCACCTCCTTCTCTTCCTCCTTCTTCTTCATTGTCTCGTCTTTGTCATGCTCTTCTTAGTATATACCATCATAATCATACATTTTCTGCTTCAACTTCTTCTATGTTCTTCTCACATTCTTCCTCGTTTATCACGTGACATCAGTCACGCTTTCCTCTTCTTTCGGGTTGCATTATTATGAAGCATGCACAAAAAGCGTCAATTGCTTGCTCTTTTCCTCCCTTTCAACCTGTCGTCTGAGATAACAGCAAGACATCCGGTCATCAAAAATATGGATGCAAAAACAATCAAAACAAAAACAATAGCAAGTCGAGAGAGAATGGCAGATTACACGCGTATTGTATAGTGTTGTGTTGTATTGTATTGTATTGTATTCCACTTAGCCAGTACAATTTTTCTGAGTAAAAATTAGGCAGCTTTTCCCGTGGAAAATGTGTCGCGACAACACGGCTATTTCAATTCTTATTCTGCTTTCCCGTCTTTGTTTTTTTAAAGGAGACGTTGACATCACCTCATGCACACCACAGCATGTACATATCTGCACACACCAGTCTACAACAGGCTGACCGAAACTAAAAGAAACGTTCAATTCAATTTTCCTGTTATGTTCATTCCGGTTAATTCAGTATCCACTTTAGAATATTCATATGCAGTAAACACGTCGATGGCGTAGTTCACTGTATGTGTTCTGTCCAGAATTTTTTTTTTTTTTTTTTTTTTTTTTTTGTAATTGCGAACAAGAAAACAATGTCGTGCCGTTTTCCCAAACAGAGCCTCTGTTCTGGAAACTGGGATCATGGAATCTTTAGATCGGGATCGAGCGTCAGTGAAATAAACCGTTAATGATCCGAATAAACGGGCTTAATTCAGAAGACTTACAACCTGTTATTGGTATGACTGTGAAGCTGTTTCCCCACTATGTTTAATCGTAATTTGGTATTGTCAGACAAAAAGTATTTCCAGATAAAATTAATTTGTTAAAGTTTACCACGGACTCCTCTCTCTCTCTCTCTCTCTCTCTCTCTATATATATATATATATATATATATATCTCACACAGAGACAACTACTATCGTTACTGCATGAAAAAGGAAAAACCAACTGGATAGCAAAAGTTCATATTACTTTATACAAATATTTGTGTGTGTGTGTGTGTGTGTGTGTGTGTGTGTGTGTGTGTGTGTGTGTGTGTGTGTGTGTGTGTGTGTGTGTGTTTGGGAGTAGGATGCATGCAAACTTCCATTAGGACATCCAGGCAAAGGCTCATTGATGTCAGATGGCAGCAGTGGAAAGAACATATAAATACAAGTGATAGGTTTAGTTTCTATGGAAAATTTAAGACACTTTCCACTGTCGAACCTAACATCTTGGTGAATATGAATAGATATGTGAGACTGATTGAACTGACTGAAATGCACTGATGAAATTTAAATTCGGGATGTCTGAAATTGCTGTGCACAGTTCCCGATGCAGCTACGAGAAAGATGAACTCTGTCCATTGTGTAAAGAAGAAACCAAGGATGAAGTACACTTTATATTACGTTGTCACTATCTTCATGATTCAAGAACGAAAACCATAACACACATTTATCATGGTAGGCAAAACATGGTCTCGTTACAAATGCTGTTATCTTCAAAAATGAAAATGAAATAACTAAGTTATCTCTGAAGAGGCGTCCAAATTCAGTTGAAACGTACGATGTTAGAGAATAACACAATGACGATTTTTTTTTCTCTTTTCTCTGCTCTTGGTGTCTTCATATTTACATGCGCTCGCACTATTTCTGTATTCGTATATTGTTTGTGTGTTGACAATATGTATTACACTTAGCTATGATTTCTTGTTTACTTTTGTTTAACCCCCTTCAAATGGGGCGATGGTCTAAAATTGAATAAATCGTTTGTTTGTTTGACACACAGACAACCGAAAACCGGGTTGTAATATAGACTCACTTTGTTTACACAAGTGAGTCAAACATTTTATCTCAAGAGGAATGGGTTCCGCCAATTTTTAATCTTCCAAAGACAGGCCGCATCTTGAAAGAAAAGATTACATACACCATACCGGATCGGTTACAGTCCGGTTTAACAACGACCGCGCCATCCATCGACTTCCACTCGGGTGGACGCAAAAAAGTGTGCTACTAGGGCAGAACCACAGACTGTCCGTGGAAGAAACGCAAAAAGTGTGCTACTAGGGCAGAACCACAGACTGTCCGTGGAAGAAACGCAAAAAGTGTGCTACTACGGCAGAACCACAGACTGTCCGTGGAAGAAACGCAAAAAGTGTGCTACTAGGGCAGAACCACAGACTGTCCGTGGAAGAAACGCAAAAAGTGTGCTACTAGGGCAGAACCACAGACTGTCCGTGGAAGAAACGCAAAAAGTGTGCTACTACGGCAGAACCACAGACTGTCCGTGGAAGAAACGCAAAAAGTGTGCTACTAGGGCAGAACCACAGACTGTCCGTGGAAGAAACGCAAAAAGTGTGCTACTAGGGCAGAACCACAGACTGTCCGTGGAAGAAACGCAAAAAGTGTGCTACTACGGCAGAACCACAGACTGTCCGTGGAAGAAACGCAAAAAGTGTGCTACTAGGGCAGAACCACAGACTGTCCGTGGAAGAAACGCAAAAAGTTTGCTACTACGGCAGAACCACAGACTGTCCGTGGAAGAAACGCAATTACATTCGCTACCTGGAATGCAAGAACACTCAGACAGCTTAGAAGACAAAAAGATGTGACACATGAGATGGATATATACACCTGGCATATCTTCGGCTTTGTGAAGGTAGATGAAAAAACAACAAAGAAGTAAAGGCAGAAGAAGGGTATGTCTTATACTGTTGTGGAGAAGACAACAAACATGTACAAGGTGTGGGGTTTGGGTCAACAAGAACATAAAGAACACAATACGTGGATAGTACCCGGTTTCCAGCAGGATCAAGACCATTCGCTAACGAGCAAAACCATCTAACATCACGGTCGTGTAATATATGCTTTCACACCAGACTATGACAATGATTATACTGAAGAATTCTACACCCAGCTTCAAACGTCATCAACAAGGTCTGCAAGAAAGACAGGGTGACTGAAATGTCAGTGTTGGTATAAATGCCCAAGAAGACTGGAAGAATTTCTGCGGCCCATTTTCTATTGAGATTACCAATGATAAGGGACTACACCCACTAGAATTAGCCACTGACAAATACTTGGCTCTTGCTATCAATCATAGTGAGCATACAGCACCAAGACGATGGACATGGCACTGCACAAACGGTCAGTATCACCGCCAAACAGACTGGATTCTCGTGAAGAACCAGAACAGGTGTTACATCAATAGCAAGAAAACAAGGTCGTTCCCAAGAGCTCATCTTGGCAGTGACTATGACCTTGTCATGATCAACTTTCAAGTACGGTTGAGGATCAGCAAGAGAGTGAAAACAGCCGATTCAAATTCAACATTGAGAAACTGAAAGATCCTGACATCGCTGAACAATTTAAGGCAGTCATAGGAGGAAACGTCGCCCCACTACTTCTACTTGGAGAAGATCTTCAAATCCTCATAAACGATTCCAACCAAGTGATGACAGAAGCTGCAACAGAGGTCCTTGGGGAAAGCCAATGGAAATTTTAAGCCATGGATCCTAGTAGTGCCTGGTATCCTACAGATGTGCGACACTTCATGAACCAAAAAAGAAACACATTACTGTAAAAAGAAACATTGGTCAAGAAATCAAAATTCCAAAGAAAATCGGATTCAATAGTAGTGTGAAGACATTGAAAAATACATGATAGCAACAATCCTAAAAGGCTTCAAGATTGTAAAAGACCTGACCAAACAGCAACAATCACCATCTAGGATAAAAAATGACAACACCGTCTCACACATGTGGACTGAGTACTGCCCTGTCCTTTACAACAAACAGAGCAAAGGAGATCCAAGGGTACTGACAGTGCAAGATTCATCAAACGAGGATGAATGGGAGGATGTTATAACAGTAGTGAAGTCGCTAAAATTTGGCAAGGCTGCAGGCATCGACAGCAACCCTGAAGAACGTTTGAAATATGGTGGAGAGGCAGTAATTGACATGCTAACTGCCATCTGCACCAAAATCTGGTACACAGACGAATGGCCCACGCCATGGACCCAATCACTTATCATCACCCTTTCCAAGAAAGGAAATCCCCAACACTGCTAGAACTACAGCAACATCAATTTGATCAGCCATGAAGAAATGCTCAAAATCATTTTGAACAAATTACAGCTGCAAGCAGATGCAATCACTGCTAAAGAACAGGCTGGATTCCGCAAAGGCAGAAGTTCCATCGATGAGATCCATAACCTGCATACCCTTTGCAAAAAACACCTCCAACACCAGAGGGAATGCATGGTCTTCATTGTCTTCAAGAAGGCGTCTGACAGAATCTGGCAGGAAGCATTATGAGAAACAATGGAAAAAAGAACATCGGGCAAAAGCTTATCAACACCATCCAGCAGTTTTAACTTAACTCCCAAGCGACCAGTACGGTGCTGATATAGGGTGCTTTTGGAGAACGGTTCTATACTTCAGTTGGAGTCTGCAAGATCTTTCTTCTGTCTCCTGTAACACATCATGACTCACGGGCTTGAGGATCATGTCAGCACAGTTAGCCTTTGGAGAATGAACCATTTCAAACCTTCGTTTCGCAGACGACATCGACGGCTTGGCAGGTAGTGAGCAAGAACTCGTTCAGCTTGATAAAACTGGATGAAACATCAACAAGATATAGCATGGAAATCAGGGCCGAAAACATCAAGTTGATGGCTAGCCATAACACCACCATCACTTCATCACATGTGGAGTGATGGCCTAGAGGTAACGCGTCCGCCTAGGAAACGAGAGAATCTGAGCGCGCTGGTTCGAATCACGGCTCAGCCACCGATATTTTCTCCCCGTCCATTAGACCTTGAGTGGTGGTCTGGACGCTAGTCATTCGGATGAGACGATAAACCGAGTTCCCGTGTGCAGCATGCATTTAGCGCACGTAAAAGAACCCACGGCAACAAAAGGGTTGTTCCTGGCAAAATTCTGTCGAAAAATCCACTTCGATAGGAAAAACAAATAAAACTGCACGCAGGAAAAAAATAAATAAAAATGGGTGGCGCTGTAGCATAGCGACGCGCTCTCCATGGGGAGAGCAGCCCGAATTTCACACAGAGAAATCTGTTGTGGTAAAAAGGAATACAAATACAAATACACTTCTGAGATAACTGTCCAGGGACAAAAACTAGGGACTGTTTAAATGATCACCTACCTCGGATCCATCATCAGCAATGAAGGATCCAAACCAGAAATCCTCTCAAGGGTAGCAAAGACAACACCAGCACTGTCCAGACTGAAACCTATACCGAACGGTTTCTTGAAATACTGAAATACATGATCATATTCCTGTGTGCACTGGCATATTTCATCTTCCTATATTCATGCGAAACATGAAACCTCATGGCTGATTTAGAAAGAATTCAAGTAATGGAAATGGTGATATCGTAAGATGATGAATATGAGATACATTGATCACATCACCAATGAACAAGTGCGCCAAACCATTACGCTTCACATTGGATCTTATAAAGATCTGTTGACATCAGTTAAGAAAAGAAAGCTTCGTTGTTATGGCCACATAACAAGATCTAATGGCTTTGCTATAACCATCCTCCAATGAACTGCTGATGAAGAGAAACGGAGGGGAAGCCAGCAAAAAGATGGACTGAACACTACAGATTGGACAGGAAAACCATTTGCAGAGACCCAAGCTTTGACAAACAACCAACAGTTCTGGAGGAATCCGGTGAACAGTCCTTCTGCGTGGCGCCATAATGACTTTGAGTTGAGGAGAAGAATAAGAGGAAGATCCATTCAGGCAATTTTACTCGAAGGTTTTGGTTAAACTGTGTGTCATCCATACATACGCGATTATTTCTATATACATAATCCAGACGCATTATGAGACAACAAACCGAAGGTCCGTGTACATGTACTCTCCACGGGGAGAGCAGCCCGAAGTCCACGATGAGAAATGTGCTGTGTGTGAAAATGATACCATGCAACACAACACAATGCACTGCAAGGTTGTGTTACATGAGAGCTTTTTTTTTAATGACTAGTTCCGGATGCACGATGAACGGTTTTTTGGGTGTGTTTTTTTTCCAGCGGAATTTATTTATCCAGACATGCACTATTTTACAAGAAGGTTGTCGTCTGGAGGACAAAAGCGACATCAAGACATGTGGACGGTTGCGAGGGAAAAAACAATGTAATGGTCGAGGTACTAGGCATTTTCGTTCGTTTTCCCTTTTTTAAGGACATGAGGATACTCGGGCCCCTTTTCTTCATCCTCTCCCCCCATCCACCCATCATGTGTGTGTGTGTGTGTGTGTGTGTGTGTGTGTGTGTGCGCGCGTGCGTGCGTGCGTGCGTGCGTGCGTGCGTGCGTGCGTGCATGTGTGTGTGTGTGTGTGTGTGTGTGTGTGTGTGTGCTCGCGCACGTTCATGCTTGTATGTGACAGTCAAAATCAGCAGCAGAAAGAGAGGTCAATAAAGTAAGGTGGTTTTGAAGAAGAAAGATGCGTATGCGGATGCGAAAGTTTTATTCATGTAAATGCCATTGCCCCTCATGAATGGGTACAATACACAAAGAAGCACAGTCATTGAAGAACTTTATGAAGTTGCAACAGATTTGAAATGCATTCCCTTGTATATTGACAAATTCCTTCTGAAGCTTTTTTTTTTTTTTTTTTTTTTTTTTTCAAATTTCAGATAATAATATGGCGAACATCGAGCTGGATTGAAAAGAATCTGCTTAACAATTGACCACGTTTACCTTGCTAGCTTTGATACAAACAAAGTTTTCTTTGGACGGAAAATTATATGTTGCATTTATAGATTTTGAGAAAGCATTCGATCTATAAATAGACGAACTCTCTGGTCTATCCTTTTGAAAAATGTTAAGCTTTACCACTGTACAAAGAGCATGTACAATAATAATGTTAAAGTTAAGAAGTGGAGCCAGATTCACTGACTCAATTAGGTGCACGAAATTTCACCTTTTGTAAATGAACTTGCTATTGCAGTTATTCAAAATGGAAAACATGGCGCTCTGTTTACAAGCGATTACTCTGAGCTTTTTATTTTGTTACTAACTGATGACGTAGCGCTGTAAACTGAAACAGTCGTTGGACGGCACAGTCAAATAGTTTACAGCGGGCCGCTTTTTCTCTTGACTTGAAGGTAAATTTTGACAAAAGTAATATCATTGTCTTCAGAAAGGGTGGATTTTTATCTGCAAGAGAAAAGTGGGCTTACAACAATGTAGACATGCCAGTGGTAAATGCATATAAATATTTAGGTATTTTGTTTCCAACCAAATTAGTTTAATAACCTCAGCATGTGTTGACCTGACAGGCAAAGCAAAGAATGCTGAGTTGTGCATAATGCGAAAACTGCCTACTTTGATTAATAAAGTTTGTATTTATTTCTAAAACTGATTCTCAGGTTCAGCCTATTGCACAGTATGGGGCTGAACTATGGGGCATTGATGATGCTGCATGTCACTGTGAGAAAGTTCATTTGCTTCAATTCAAAAAAGTGTTAGGGGTGAGTTGAAAACACCAAATGACCTCGTTTACGGAGAAACTAATAGACACCCAATTTACATTTATTCTGAATTAATTTGTATTCGTTACTGGGTTGAATTAATAAGAATGAATACGAGCAGGTTACCACGAGAAGCTTATAAAGTGTTAACTTACTTGGATGCAAAAGGTAAAAGAAATTGGGTTTCAAAAGTTCGTTGTAAGTTGTATCACTCTGGATTTGATTTTGTATGGGAAAATCAAGGTGTGGAAGATGTTAAATTATTTTTGTGTGACCTTAAGTATAGGTTGATAGCGTGCAGATGGCAAGAGTGGAATTTTCATGTTAGTGCATGTTAGATAGGTTTTGCATGCACAGGACATTTTGTACCTATGCATGAACTTAGACACTTGAACTTTATCATGACAATATTTTGTTTTGGAAGGATGAAGAGAGACAGAGAAAGGGAAAAGAGAAATGGGCTGGAGGAAAGAAAGAAGAAATAGAAGAGACAGAGAATGAGACAGGGATAGAGAGAAGTGGGTGAGGACTGGTAAAGAGGGAAACTATTATTATTATCATATTATCATGTTAATATTGATGATGATAATAATACTAATACTGATAATAATATCATTATGAGCATTTACGCCTAATCTTGAAAATAAGCCTCAGGCATTTGTAAATAGAACACACACGAAAATATCAAAAAGGAAAAACTGAATACAAGATACCAAACGATCAAATTATTCATCCACCACCCCGACACCCCCCCCCCCCCCCCCCCCAAACACACGTGTACACAACACTGACACACAAGAACGCGCCGACGCACATACTCAAGTCATAGCACACAATCATAAACAGTACACAATCAAAAATACAGCCTACAAATTCTGAAACTCTCACACTCACTCACTCACTAAACGCCATTTTAGTTCACACTGGAAACTGATGAACTGTTGAGAATTATTCAGAAGGTGGGTCTTCAGGCTAGATTTGAAAGACAGAGTGAAAGATGGGTGACAGAGAAGCTGAGAAAGTTGATTCCAAAGAATGGGGGCTTGGTATGAAAAACTGCGTTGGCGATATGTTTTGGTTCCAACAATGGGGTCCAAAGCAAGCGGGTGTCGGAAGAAGAGCGCAGTTGGCGTGCGGGTATGTAAGGATGAATGAGATTGGAAAGATACTGTTGGCCATAAGCCTCAACTGACTTGAAACAAAGAGAGACGACTTTGTAAAAAATATTTTCTCGTACCGGGAGCCACTGTAAAGCATGAAGGAGAGCAGAGGCGTGATCAAATTTAGAGGAACGTAATGTGGTATGAAGTAATATTCATTTTCATAATGATAATTATTGGACATGTTGTTGTCGTCATCATAATCATCATCAACATACAAACAACAGAACAGAGAAACAGCTCTGAGAGATACGACTACAGAGTCATACTTTTTTTCCTTTTTTTTTTTTTTGGCACGATGTCATACACCCAGAAAATGATAAATGTTGTGAGGTGGGGATAGGGATAAGAAGAAGAAGATGGGGTGGGGGTGGGGGGTTAAGTTTTCAGTATTATCTATTGTTGACTTTTAAAACGTCAAAGATAGAGAGACGACACACAATTTGAAACAACGCACACACACACACACACATACACACGTGCGCGATCTCCTTCTATTCCCATTTATCCTGCGCGCGCGCGCGCGCCCGCGCACACACACACACATTTATGCGCGCGCACTCACGCATTCACAATATATACATACATACGTACGCTCGTACATACACCACAACCACCACCATCACCAACACTACCATCACAACCTCATTCCACCCTCCATCCTTCAACCCCCCCGTGTCCCCGCCCCCCCCCCCCCAACCCTCCCTCCTTCCCCCCATAAAAACTGAACCGAACTGCTGTGTCCTCCCACACCCTACACTCTTTCTTCCCAACATCCCCGACACCCACACATCCCCCTGGTCCACTCACTCTCGTGGTCCATCTTCTCCGTGACGGCTCCCTGCCCGCCGCCACCACTGCCTCCCCCGGCACAGCGCAGACTGACAGGGATGCCCATGAACTGCAGGTACCCGTCTCCGTACCACACCAGCAGTTCCGCCCCCCGCGGGATGTCACGTGACACCTCGTAGAACACCTCCTCCCCCTCTTGTGTCACCACCAGATTCTGCTCCGCCAGGGTGCGCGCACAGTTCACATAGGACATCCAGTTCCCGCCCACGCCCCTCCCGTCGATGAAATGGCTGAGACGACCGTCGACGAAAATCTGGTGTGGATGGATAGATGGAGTCGATGAGTGATGAGGAGGAAATGTTTCGGACATGGGGACGGGGAATGGGAGGGGTGATGTGTGACTTACTGGGAGAGAGAAATGGGGGTATTGGTGGTGGGGTTTTTTTGGGGAGGGAAGAGAAAAGCAGAGGGGAAGGGATGGAGGTAAAGAGAGGAGAGAAAGGGAGGGAGGAAGTCAGAGAGTTACACACACTGTCACAAACATGGGGAGTTCGTATCATACTCCCACTTTGCTTTAAATAAACTTACCATGTTAGACTTACGCAAAATAGGCATACTGGTTTGCTGTGCTTGGCCAAAGTTAGCGGCTAACTCAGTAATAAGATGCACCGTTATTTGCGTGCCGTCTGCTAGCCAATCAAACGCCATTTCCGGATGGAGCTGATTATTCATTCCAATTGCCAGCGAAGAAAGGTCCATGAGAACCACGGCAAGACATCAGGGACGGACAGGCGGGCATTTGAGTTTGACATGGTAAGTATATTTAACCAAACTGGGAGTATAATACAAACTCCCCGTTTCGGTGTCATATACTGTACAACGTTAAGCTGATGCATGATTCAAAGCAAAGGGATGAGGGAAATGCCTGCTGGTTAGCATGTGGAGCCCATGGGGAGCTATGTTAGCCGCGACAAAAGAAACCCGTAGAAACTATCCGCCCTGATCATTCGGGAATCCCATTGGTAAAAATTGATGAAGGGATCCTCCGACTGGCAGAAAGCTGCCTCCCAAAATATCAAAGAGGCACATTATGCTGAAAGGCGGCTGAAGTGGCAATGACCTGCACCTCGTGTGCTCTCGGAAACAAGCAGCTAAGCCTTGGACAGGATCGGAAAGGGAGGAAAAGCAAAAGCGATCAGATTGCTCCAGTCTAGAGACAAAGCATCCACTGCCCAAGTTTCCAGGTCTGAGACCAGTGAGACATGGGAAGTGCAGGTAATTTGAGCATGTTGGAAAATATGGGCAACCCATTGCTCCAGACACCCGATAGCATGTGTTGTGTACATTGATGCTTTCAGCAGGAACGCACTTTACGTGTTTGTTCCAAGTCAGAATTTTCCAGTCGATTCTTTGGCAGTAATTTCACATTCTCTGATGTGTAAAATCTGGTCATCAGAATAATGGAAGCCTCCGCTGCAAATGTTACTGAAAATGTTGTGAAGAACAAATGTTACCCACAACTAAGGCAACCTTTTGTCAATCAAAGAAGCCAGTTGTGTAACGCTAAACACATGTGTCGCTTTCGCAATATGACGAAACACAAAACAAGAAGAGTGATGCCAAATACAGAATACTTTATCATCTCCAAAGAGATGTGATGTAAAACACATAAACAATATACAAGAGAGGCAAGGCCTTCAAGACTCACTTGTGATACACACTTCATCCAGTAAAAAAAAAAAAAGAGTTAAAATGTGTTGTTTCCAATAATATAAAGCTTCGGGTGGAAAAAGAGTGTGTTAGCAGATTCGAACCAAGCATATTCGGTTCAAGAGTAAGTAGACCTACTTACAACGCTACAGTACGCCTGCCAATGACGTTCAAAAATTAATACCTGAACGAACGTTTTTTTACGTCGTAAACTGGTAACAGTATTCGAGGCGATAACGCCGTTAAAACAAGAAAGGCAAGGCCTTCAAGACTCACTTGTAATGCACACTGAAAAGAAAAAGAAAAAAAAAACTTATAAGAATTAGTTTGTTGAAATGTTTTCTCTATTCGTTATTATAATTATATAAAGCTTCGCGTTTAAAAAAGACAAAAAAGCAGATTCGAACCCAGGATGTACGGGTCAGGAACGAGTGGTTTTGTGCACTACACAAACGCGGCATTCAACGATGACGTTCAAAAATTATTATTCAAGCATGTACATTTAGCGGAATAAATTGAGAACGGTAATCGAAGTAAAAACGCTGTTCAAATCATGTTATTTGGGTATATCTCGGGCATTTAAGAATTTCTTTCAAGTCCACAGTAAAGGAGACGTTCCCATCGCCTGAAACACTGCAATCTGTGTCCAATATTTATAGATCTGCAGAAATCCGTTTTCGACAGGCATCGAAAGTACACCATTTAATTTCTCTTTCCTATTCATTCTAGCTAATTCAGTATCCACTTTAAAACAATCATATGCAGTAAACACGTCGATGATTATTTAAGAAATTATTTTTAATTCGGCGGTAAAAGAGACGACGTTGCCATCGCGTCAGGCTTTGCAAGATGTCAAGATTTGCACAATCCAGTGTTGACAAGGCTGACATTGTCGATTCAAATTTTCTTTTATGTTCATTCTAGCTATCAATGCAATGTCCACTTTAGAATATTGATATGCAGTAAACACGTCAATAATGTAGTTAGTGTCACTGTATGTTTTCTGTCCAGAATTTTTATTTCTTTTAATTGCGAACAAGAAAAACGTCGTCATGGCGTCTTATCACAAGACGTTCGGGCAGCTGCAAAGGGGTAACAGCGTTTTCGGAATCCAGAACCAGCATCAACGAAACACACCGTTAATGATTCGGAAATACTGTTAAAATTGGATGACGCACAACCCATTATTGGTATGACTTCTTTTTTCCCCACTATGTTTAAGCCAAATTTGGTATTGGCAGACAAAGTATTTCCAGAGAAAATGACAATGTTAAAGTTTACCACACACACACACACACACACACACACACCCGAACACCGGGTTATAACATAGGCTCACATTGTTTACACAAGTAAGTCAATGATATTATGTTGGTATATCTCGATTATTTAAGGAATTCTTTAAAGTCCGCGGTAAAGGAGACGTTGTCATCGCCACAGGCACACGGCAACGTGTAGCCGTTTTCTGGAGGCTGGCAGACACTTCAAAGCAGTCCAATGAATTTCTCTTTCATGTTCATTCTGTTTAATTCAGTATCCACTTTAAAATATTCATATGCAGTAAACACGTCGATGGTGTTGTTAGTGTCACTGTATGTGTTCTGCCCAGAATTGTTTTTTCTTTTTTTCTTTCTTTAATTGTCAACAAGACAAACGAGGTCAGGTTGTTTTCAAACCAAACCATAAATTGTAGGAGGGGAGAGGGGGGAGAGTTAGCTGCGAATTTCGGCCAAACAGAGGAAACTAATAGGCGTAGTTTGCATCAATCTGACATGGTACAGTATATGACACCAAACTGAAAGCTGGGTAAGGTTGAGCAAGCACTGACATGTGATAAGCGGGAAAAACGCACGTAGAACAAAAATGTGAAACTTCATTTTTGAAATGGATTACACATGCAACAAATTCAGAAATAATGTTAGTTAAGCAGGAACATGAAGAAACCAGAGGCGAAAGGAAAGTGGACAGGGGAAGTGAAACAACACTGAAAGATAGTTCAGAGAAAAGGAAGAATACGGACTGTCACCACTAGCGCCCGGCCCGCACCACCCCACTCTGTTCGAACATACAGTCTCACCTTCAAAACTCTCTCACTCTCTCGTACACGTGCAACCCGAGCGCCACACCACACCACATGTAAAAGGCACAAGATGAAGTTATCCAGTCACTCTTGTCATACAAAGACACACAGACGAAAAAACTCAGACAGACTGAGACAGACACAGAAACGGAAGGACACAACCTGAAAATTTTTTAGTCCAGACAAACCAGAGGAAAAGAGAGCAACTGATGCTGATGATTTTTTTTTTTTTTTTTTTTAAGGATCATGATGCAGTATATTTTTCCCGACACTCAAACATTCATCTATCAAACTGAACGTTGATGACTTTTTCGCCCAACTAAATAAATGGGAAAAAAATAACAATTTTATATAGTTAATTAACTCTCTCCATACGAACGGCGAAAGAGACGACGTTTACAGCGTTTCATCCCAGTTACCATCATCAAAATATTGCAAGCGGAACGCTCTTATACTGAAGAGGTGAATGTTGACAAAGAATACCACAGTTCTGACGACGGAAGCGAAAGGTTGGGTCATTCAGACACCCACTGGACATCCGAGGGGTCTGTGTAGAGGAGAAGAGAGGACTGGCCGTACTGAGTGAGTTAATGTTGCTTTTTCTGATGTTTTTCTAACATAGATGGAACATGACGGAATCCCAGAGAGCGCTGGAATACAAACAGGTGGAGGAGAGAGTGGTGGCTTTGTCTTCACTGGTGCCTCAACGACAACGCCATACGTCAAGGGAAAGGCGAAAGTAAAGATGAAGGCGACTGTTCTCCGCTATAGTATATTATCTTATTTTAAAAGGTTGTTTTTCAACATGTCGCCAATGGTAGGTGATTGCAGGGATAATTTGGGACTTTATCCATAGACTCGAGTGCGATCAGTCGCACAAAGTGGCTGTCTGTGCCACACTTTATAGGTTTGAGTGCAGCCGTGATTTGCATGATTGCTTGAGTGGTGTAATGGAAACAGAACTGGGTTCGAACTGCTAGAGTTTGAACTGAGGATAGAAGTCAGAGAAGGAACTAATGTGTCGTTAAAACCCCCAAGAAAAATTTGCAGTGTTAAACTGATAAGCAGGTAGTTGCTGTCAGTTCACTGAATTTATGGATCTAAAAGTGGCAGTGTTGACTGCCAGTGAGAAATAGATTGGTGTGTGTGCACCAAAACCTATTCAGTGGTCTGCTGTCTCTTAGTCAACCTCTCACTTCATGTGGCACGTCTTTTGTGAAGACTCTGGAGAGTTCACTATTCTGCAGTGAATATCGTCACGGAAAAGCCTGGTAGGTTGAATACTTTTCCAAAAGGCAATAGTGACTGATGATTTGTGACTATTTTAGTGGATGCAGCGATAAATAGCTGAGTTCATTTCATGTGTGTCACTGTCAGTGCATGTATTTTGGGATGAAATAATCATTCCTTGCTGTCAAGGGATGTGCTTTGAATGTGAACACATTGTGGAATGTGTGATAACATTTTTGACAGTGGGTTAATTTCCTATGTGCTTGGCATGTGTAGATCTATTTCAGTACTTGTGTAGTGTGTGCATAGGATAATTTTTATGTGCAGGTTAATACTGTGCACGATGTGACAGCTGATGACCTGAGAATAATACAGTCAGTTTCAGCTGTTTCATGGTTGACACTTTTTGGTGGGTTAAAGAGACTGGCCAGTTGTTGTGGCTAAGTGTTTATAATCATCTGAGCCCTTGAATGGGAAGAGTAGAAGTGAGACCATTTTTATTAGGCAAAGGCTTCACCCTTGTGTCCATAAATTCATCTTCGTCTGTATTATCAGTTCGACCTCTTAACCTCTACTCTCCTATCTCTGGGTTGCCGGGACCTGCTACTTCCGCTACAAAGTTGCTTCATCTCTGCCTCCCCCTCCCCTCACCCTGCTCCAACTTCTACCGCCAGTCAACGGGCAGCTGAAACAGAACTGTGCTTCCTAATGTCTGGGGAGCCAGTACTTCAGGGTAGCTTCAGCTGTGGTGTCACTGCGTGTCATTGCAGGCTTTTGGGACATTGGTTGATTGGGGTTCGTGAAGAGATAGCAGACCATCATATATTTCATCTTTTTCTTCTTTTGCTTTTGGGGGTGGGGGTGTGTATGTGTGAATGTGTGTGCATGACAGAAGAACATATTTTTTATTTGTATCTTTTATAAAATGATTATTCCTTCATCAACTTATCATTATTTGGGAGTCACCGTGTCTAGTGTGTAGACCAGCTTCGTCGCTGGGTGTCAAGGATTTACCACCTTGTGACAATACCAAAAACTATACGACAGTGTGTGTGTGTGTGTATGTTTGTGTGTGTGTGTGTGTGTGTGTGTGTGTGTGTGTCTGTGTCTGTGTGCGTGTGTGTCTGTGTGAAAATGTAACAGATACATTTTCTCTGGAAATACTTTGTCTGTCAATACCTGATTTTATTTAGACAAGTTGTGTGTCGTCTCAAATTTATAAAAATACAAATTCTTTCCAATCATAACAACTATAGGTTGCAAGTCGTCCTGGTGATGAACGTTTAATTTCGTTTAGTCTCTGGTAGTTTATATCGTTTTGAATCTGGATCTACAAGATTTAATTTGGTCGTTTCCGCTTCGTTGCCGGAACTGATGCGTGGTTGAAAGGTATCCGTAGCTTGACATTCTATTTCCTGTCTGCGGTCACAAGAAAAAAAAATTCTGGACAGAACACACAGAATAACAAAAACTATACCGTCGACGCGTTTATAGCAATGGGCATACAAATATTTAAAAGAGTGTACTGATTTTAACAAGAACATATTGATAAAATATTGGGAGGCGCTGTCGAAAGCAGCCATCTTGTCTTGAACTAGAGAAGGCCATCAATGTTGAATTATTCTCCATACATGCGATACGCAGATCACATTTTGGACGAAAGAGCAGGACTATTGTACACACACACACACACACACACACACACACACACACACACACACACATAATAATAATAATAATGGATATTTATATAGCACACTATCCAGAAATCTGCTCTAGGTGCTTTACAAAAACGCTTTTGTTAACATAATACATCATATCTATGTTACATACACACACCAAAATGTGACTACACACACACACACACACACACACACACACTGCATACATACATTTTAACATACATGTGTATCTAACAGCTACCCTAACACATACGCACACATAGGCAGGCACAAACTTACATAAACACACGCACACACAATACACATTCATATATATGCATGTAGTTATGTACACATACATATGTATACACACATGGTCAAGCACAGCTAACGCAAAGGAAGTGGACCTGCCACAATTGAACTTATTGCTGAGGGAAAAGGTGAGTTTTGAGACGAGATTTAAAAGATGCGAGGGAATCAGAATGACGGAGGTTATCAGGGAGCTTGTTCCACGTCTTTGGCGATTGAAAAGAAAACGATCTGTGTCCATAGGTCTTACTTCTAACGTGAGGTATCCTGAGAAGTCGAGTTTCAGAGGAAGAACGGAGCTGGCGAGACGGGGTATAGATATGGATGAGTTCAGAAAGATACTTGGGGCCAGATCCGTTGACTGCAGAAAAGGTCAGAGTGGATAGCTTATAGTCTATTCGATCAGAAACAGGCAACCAGTGGAGAGACTGAAGGAGAGGAGAAACATGGTCAAATTTAGAAGCTCTGCAAATGAGTCGGGTCTCAAAGTACTAGTAGGTACGTAAGTACTTGTAACCCTGCCTCTCCACTCCTAAAGCACTTTCGACTCCGTTTTAAACACGTGGATCCACATCGATAATAATTATATTAGAGATGAGATATTACTGAAAGGAACCCGCTAAGTTTCATTAAGGGAAAGAATTGTGCACAGGCCTAACGCTTGCTGCATAATGCCCACGAACGACTCGGATTCAACTTTCTTAAACAAAATCTTCACTTGCAGACGTTACCGACATTCTGCACAACACATGCGCGTGTTTAGTTTTTTTAAATTTTTTTATTTATTTGACATCAACTTCCACCATTATCAGGAGAGAAATATTCGGAATTTTCAATTACTAAGCGCTCGTTTTCATATATTCCCATAAGTAGCCTTTTTTGTATGTCAACCTTGATCGGCCAGACAGGTGGTAATGGACCTTTGTACTGTTCAGTGTTCGATTTGAAACTTTGATATATCTAAATTATGATCATAAAACAATGAAATGCTGGTCTACGTGGGCTGCTATGTATGAAATTGGTCCGTTTCCAACACAAAGCTTTCGGTTTGGCAAACACTCATTTATGATGGCGAACAAAAATATTGATTGGATCGTTATGTGTATGCACTGGTATTGTCCCCGCATCACTTTCCCCTCCATTTCGCCAGCGTTAGCTAATCGCTTGTGTTGTTGTGCAGCAGGAATCACACGTTATAGCTCATCGACCAGCAGTTACTTTTATAAAGAAGGTATTAAAGCTTTTTATCGTTTTTATATAGAAGATTTAGAAATATTGTCCTTTTTATAAAGAAGATATTAAAACATTATCTAAAAGAACGAAACAGTAGGTTAAAAAGGGTGGCTAATCGAACACAAAGCTGCATACATATGGCTGAAATTGGTAACTGAACAGACTAGATGTGGACAAAAGGTTAGAATGAGAGCTTCTGGGAAAGGTTTGCTTAGAGGTAACACGTCCGCCTAGGAAGCGAGAGAATCTGAGCGCACTGGTTCGAATCCCATAGTCGCAAGTATTTTCTCCCCCTCAACCTGACTTTGAGTGGTGGTCTGGACGCTAGTCATTCGGATGAGACAATAAATCGAGGGCCCGTGCGCAGCATGCACTTTGCGCATGTAAAAGAACCCACGGGAACAAAAGGGTTTCCCTCGCAAAATTCTGTAGGAAAAATCCACTTCGACAGGAAAACAAATAAAATCGCAGGCAGGAAAAAAATAGCAAAAAATGAGTGGCGCTCTCAGTGTAGCGACGCGCTCTCCTTGGGGAGAGCAGCCCGAATTTCACACAGAGAAATCTGTTGTGACAAAAACGAGGAATACAATACAATGATACAGTTATACAGAATGTTGAAAATGTTTACAATCCAACAAGAAGAGGTATACGATGTAAAAATACTAGTGAAACGAAGATAATTTTCATACAGACAGTTGAGAATTGTAGCTGAACGCCCAAGGAGGTTGACAATGATAGCCTTCAAACAATTTGCGTCTTTAGTTTGATGCAGTATTGATAATGAAAGATACAGGAACAAGAAATTAGATATTTGTTGCAGAAGTTTGAGAAACGTGGCTAAACGAATAAGGCCGCCATACCTCCCACATGTAACTGTTGTCGTCGAAGGTTTTGATCTCACTGGTGTTGACGATCTTCCCTTTGAACGGTCCGTACTTCACTCCCTTGTTGATGACGTCACCCCGGTTGAAGACGCCATTGTGGACGACACCAGCCAAGCAGGTTTGGGAGATGCATAATTCTGGAACGAATGTTTTCATTTTGAAATAGGTGATCTGAAACTTCACGGAATGGTTGGGGTCAATCATTCAGATACGTAACATTGCGAAAATAGTATTATGGAACTTCCCTGCATAACTTTGAACATAAAAATTCCGGTCTGAGTTTCCGTTTAGAAATTGAACAGAATGTTGGGGGTTTTGTTGTTGTTTTCCCCGTGGTTGAATAGGCAGGAAAAGGGACAAGAAGAGCTGTTCAGAACACGATTAAGAAATCTTACCTTGCATGATTTATGTTCGAGTTGTGATTTGAATGGGGTATGAGGGTGCATTGTTGCAAATTAAATCATTGTTTCCGGTGTTTTTGTTGATTTTCTTCTTAGTGCTATTACTAAATTTTGGTGTCGGTGCCATTCCTGTTCATCTTTTTGTTATTGCCGGGTTTGGTTTTGGCTTTTTTGTTTTGGTTTTTTGTTGTTGATTTTTTGTCGATGCTTTTCTTCTTCTTACTATTCTTGTTGCTATTGCAATCCCTGTTTTTGTTGCTATTGATATTGTTGTTGCTGCAATTTTCAGCCACACACTTCTCGTTGCCAATTTTGTACTTGTTGCTATTATTGATGTTGTGTATATTCTTTGTGGTATTTTTGTTGCAGTTCATGTTGTTCAGCTATTTGTGTTGTTGTTGGTGGTGGTGTTGCTGTATTCACTTGTTGTAATTCTTCTTGCTATTCTTGTCGCTGCTATTTTTCTTGTTGTTAGCCCTGACGTTGTTACTGGACCAATTGTTCTTGTTATTCTTTTAGATGTTGCTATTCTTCTTATTATTATCATTATTGTTCTTGTTGTAGCCAGTCCTGTTACTTATCTAGTCTTCTTGTTATTCTTATTATCGTTAGTCCTGTTGTTGCTGTCATATTTTGTTTGTTGTTGGTCCTGTTTTTGTTGTTGTTTTTGTTGCTGTTTTTTGTTTTTGTTGTTGTTATTTGTTGCCAATACTGCTGTTGTATCTGTTCCTGTTGGTATTGTTAGTTCTGTAGTTGTTTTTTCTTATTGTTCCTTCTAGCACTTCTGTAGTTGGATTTTTGTTGTTGTTGTTATCAGCACTTTTTTGTGTTCGTTTTATGTGTGTTTTTATCGTTAGTCACGTTATAGTTATCATTGTTGTAGTTTCTGTTCTTGTAGCTGTTGCTGTCCTTGTTTTTGCTACTCATCTTGCTTTTATTGCTATTCTCGTTCTTGCTATTTTTGTTGTTGTTGCCACTGTTGTTCTTGTCATATTAATGTTGTTGCTGTTGTACCTTCAGGCAGATCGTGCACCGGGGGGTCCGCTCGGTTCACCCTCCACCCGTACAGTGCTAAGCCTCCTCCTCCCAGCATATCTGGTCTGGGTGGGAGCAACTTCTCCAGTCCTGCATCACACACACACACATACCACCGTACCACACACACACACACACACACACACACACACAGAGTGACACACACACACATATTCCACACACATAAACACACGCCACTCTCGACCAAACACACACACACACACACACACACACACAAACACACACACACACACACACACACACACACACGCGCGCGCGCGCAGGCACATGCACGCACAAATACAAACTCCCACACCACCACACCAGACCACACACACACACACACACACACACACACACACACAGAGGCACACACAGGCACATGCACGAACAAATACAAACACACACACCACAACACCACACACACACACACTGCATAAGTCTTCACGGTCACAAACAGACAGACTGAAAAGCGTGATTTTGGTGTCTTTTTTTTAATTTTTTTTTTTTTTTACCTGTTTTTAAACTACAGACAACTCACACCTGTGCTGTGATGTACCGACCACAACCTGCTGTGTGTGTGCGTGTGAATTTGCGAATCAGACTTGATCTTTTTACAAAACTTTTTCTTCTCTCTTCTCTCTCTCTCTGTCTCTCTCTCTACTAATGCTGAAATGGACCAAGTTTCCGGCCGACTGTCTCTTCTCATCCAATAACTCATCCACCCACCTCTCCAGCCTGCCTGTCCTCTCACCTTTCTATCCCTCCATCTCTAGTCCAGGGCAGATACAAAAATGGTCCAAATGTGTGCAACAAAACCGTTCTTTTCACGATAAAATAGAATAAATCATACTGATCACACTGATATAAAGTTGACCGCTGTAGGTGGGCGGGAACATTATTAGATTTTGGTTTTTAATAATTATTTGTCACACTTCTGGCCATGAGAGAGCCCCTTACAAAGAGTCGCAAGGCAAGAGCAAGCCAGGGTTACGCAAGCGCGGTATAAGGGGTCGCCAGAGGAAAGCGTTTAGCGCGGTACAGTACTTGTGACTGACTGCTGCCGCGCTGATGCTGTCCTATACCTCCGTTAGTACGACACTGCGGCAGATGACAGATACTGTACAGAAAATAAGAGAACTCTTTGGGGTCAAAAGGAAACAAACATTTTAAATTTTATATACTAAAGTGGTAGAAAACGCAAATTTGCTTTTATGAATGTTTTACAGTTTCTTACCAGTCATGACATTTCATAAAGAATGAAATCGGTATTATACCGACTGCAAAGGTGAATTTACGAAGGCAGTTCGTAAGAACAATTATGTTGACATTTTACGCAATGCACCACTTAGAAATGTTTCATGCTCTGCTTATAAACGTGTAATATATGAATATATAAATACGTGTTGAATAGGTTTGTTTCAATGAACATTGTCGGAGCACTGTCCAGACAATTAATTCAGAAAACATGGAAGGCAGATGATGGCAAAATCGACCTACATCATGTCTTGATGTAAAAAAGAACGGTATGAAATATATATTTTTCTTTGGAAATGAAGCGGTATTTGCAAATGTGACTCACGAACCCTGGCGCAGTAGACACGTCAGTTTAGCGTGGGAAAGAAAATGTGGCTGGAGTATGAAGGTGGCAAAGTGAAGTGCATCAAATAGTCATAAAGAGCAAAGACTGCCTGGAAGATGAAAATGGGTCAGTCTCCAGAACTTTGTTGGAAATGGGCGTCTCTCAGTCTGATTCAGTATAAACATGTGTTTACAATGATTATTCAAATGTTTCACATGTTATCAGGATTGCAATTCATTACAGAAATGTCTGCAACAATATTGTGAGAATATGGTTTGTTCTGGTGTCTTAAATGTTTTGAAAATTATTACAAACATCCAAAATTTCGGCGCCATTTTGTGACATGGCAATGTGTTTGAACATGAAGTGGTCAGAAACAAATAAGTACAAACCTGATTAAAATCCAGTACATACAGACCTGATCTATATTCATTTGTTGTGATAATAAAACACTGATCATCAGTAAAAATGGTACATTAAGTTTGAAATATTACGCAAAAAACCCGCGTGACAGACGTAAAAAACCCGTTCCTCTTGGCGTGTTCTTTTTATTTTTTATTTTTATTCATTCAAAGGCAAGCACATTTATGAATATACTACACGTTCTTTACTTGCAACAGGTGGTCAACACATCTGTCTTCCTCAGCACATAGTCATTTTCTGGGGGAAGAAAGTCTATTCAACTATTTAAATGCAATCGACGTCGTATATTAATTTTCAGTTCCGCTTTTCTGTGTTACTTCTGTGCATGTAAACGACGCAATAGAAAAATATACATGTAAACAAAATTAGAACTGTTTTCAGATAAATCATGCGGATTCATCGCGGGAAAGCGTAAATCGGTTTGACAAACACCCTTCAATTGTGTGTTTGAACACAGATTCAGAGAATGTGTTGTTTCCGACAGCGTGTGAAATGTACATATGTCACACGGAAATCTCCGATATGTTCATTGGCACACCGTGGTTGCTATTAAAAAACACAAAAAAAACACAACAACAACAAATAAAAAAACAACAACAACAACAACAACCTGTGTATGTTAATTTCGTCGTTGTTATGGTTTGTTTGTACATTTATCTCTGATCCGATTAAGTTTAGACACAATCACTGTTTCTCTCACATGGCCAGCTGCGGTAATATTCGGATACTGGCGTAAGATTTCGAACAAAGTCAACGCATGTAGTTCGGTAAGACTGCTTTCAGTTGAAGACTTGTTGCATCAAAAGTTCCAAACAACTAAGTTCAAAGTAGAAAATCACCCCCATAAATTACCTTGATTCTGGCTTTTGCTGTCTAGTGAAGTTTTATCACAAAATGATGTTCACAAGACAGACGAAGTGTGGAACGAAAAAATTCGTTGTATCCGAAACACGTCAGTTCCTACGCGCTTATTGTTTTGCAGATTTTGATTAGAACAGCCACATTTTACATCACACAAGTTCTAAAAACCAAACTATACATTGATTGTGAATGAAATTCCTAAAATTATTTAAGTTTGAAGCATTTCACGTTTAGTAGTGTTTGAGATGAAGTCAGGTGTCACATTCGGACACGGAACACATGTTCTTCCGTTCTGCTTTACGCAGATAATAAGATTCCTTATTTTTATTTGTTGTTGTTGTTTAGTTTTTTCTCATAGTCTTACATTTATTACATTTTGTTGTTCTGCCATCCTACATATTTGTTCACTGTGAGGATAACGCTAATCAGTTTTCTGTTGATTGATCGAATAGAAAGATAAAAAGAGTCCGGTGTTTTGATCACAGTTCTTCAGATAAAGAGGAAAACTTTTGTCAAGTGATATAAATCATACAATTCCCATTTCATAAGATGAACAGTTGTACTTTAAACAGTTAAACACTGGGGAAAATTGATGTGAAAATAGAGTGCCTGCAGTGTTTCTGAAAAATAAAATCATCCAGGGTGGGGAAGATAGTTTAGGTATTTTGGGTTCCATGTTACATATGTCATAAGGTTTTAGGTAATCATTAATAAAATACATAATTTTGCACAGGCTTTGTTTGAATGCATTGCATTGGCTAAGGATCGCATGATATGTTCATTACTGTCATTATAAATCCAGTAATTCAAACATCTGTGTCGGGAAAGTTAGTTTAGGTAACTTGGATTCAATGTTACACGTGTTACAACAAAGTTTT
This sequence comes from Babylonia areolata, assembly GCF_041734735.1. NCBI lineage: Eukaryota > Metazoa > Mollusca > Gastropoda > Neogastropoda > Buccinidae > Babylonia > Babylonia areolata. The sequence goes on along the minus strand of NC_134904.1, from coordinate 25,886,298 downwards.
ACATAATGATTAATGAAATTTATGATCCACTGTTATCATTATGGGTATTATTTATATCCCACGCTAAATCGACGTCAACTGCGCCAGGATTCGTGAGTCACATTTGCAAATACCGGTTCATTTCCAAAGAAAAGTATGTATTTCATACTGCTCTTTTCACATCAAGACATGATGTTCAATTTTGCCATCATCTGCTCTCCATACTTTCCGAATTTATTGTCTGGACAGAGCGCCGATAATGTTCATTGAATTCGAACTGGGTTAACACATATTTAGATATTTATATTCTACACGTTAATAAGCAGAGCATGGAATATATCCAAGTTATGCATTGCGTAAAATATCAACAAAATTGTACTTATGAACTAAATGATCTCGTGCTGTCTTCGTAAATTCACCTTTGCAGTCGGTATAATACCGATTTCTTTCCTTATGATATGTCATGAATGGTAGGAAACTGGAAAACATTCATATTAAAAGCGGATTTGCGTCATCTACCAATTCAGTACAAAATACATGAAACTGAAATTGTGTGTTTCCTTTTGACCCAGAAGAGCTCTGTTCCTAGCTTTCTGTTCAGAATCAGTTGTCTGCTGCAGTGACCTGCTCACAGATCAGCATCAGCGCGGCAGCAGTCAGTACTGTACCGCGCTGAACGCTTTCCTCTGGCGACCCCTTATACCGCGCTTGCGTAACCTTCGCATGTTCTTGCCTTGCGACTCTTTGCAAGGCGCTCTCACACAGACAGAAGTAATAAAAACATTCGATTCTGGACATTCAAAATCAAAATCTACTTATGTTCCCGACCCCCCTATAGTGGTCAACTTTATATCAGTGTGATCAGTATGATTTATTCTGTTTTATCGTAAAAAGAACGGTTTTGTTGCAGACATTTTGACCTAACACAAATTTTAATCTAAATTCCCTGGCCTACTCTGGCTATGTCAACTCAACATCACTTACATACACTTCACACTGTGACCAATCCAGTCACCCGCACATCATCCACAGTATGAATGATGACTGGCCCTTTCCTTGGAAACGAGACCAGAAAAATTGACTAGCTAAACCGCAGCTGTGGCTGACAACCACTCGGTGAATTCTTTCAGGGTTTTTTTATATTAAAAAAAAAATTTTTTTTTAGTGAGTCAGCAATCTCCAGTTTCTGTTTAAAACTGATAAAGTGATGTAAGTACCTTCAGATACGGACAAAACAGTCAGGACTGTCACAGGTGGGGTTCTTTGATCAGTACTGGACGCGGATGGATCTACGCACACCCATCCGTCTACCCATTCACTCACCATTGCCCACTTCGCCAACCCGGAGTCCACTGATGGCGTGAGGGCGGGCGGCCTGCGAAGAACTGGGACAGCTGTACCCGTACAGCACGAAGTCCACGTCAGAACGCGAGAAGCAGAAGGTATGCGCAGGCGTGGTGGGCTGGCACATTAACATCCGGGCGGGCAGTTCCGGCAGTAGGCGCGGGGCCATGATGGGAGGGCGGAGGGGAGGGAAGCAGGGCATCCCCAGACCCTGGCCTGAAGGTTCTGGCCGCGGGGGGAACCTGCTCAGTGAAGGAAAGAAGGGGGTGGGGAGAGACATTAAGATATTTTATGCTGTTGGTTCTTACAGACAGTAGATTGTTTTTTCCAGTTGGAGTGATGACAGGCGAGGGGGCGGGAGAGACGATTTGTGAGAGGGAGGAGGGAGGGGGGATGTGATGGGTATATGTGACCGTCTCCCACGAAATGACAAATAAGTATAACTCACGCTGCATTCTATTGCGCTACAGGCAAAAACAGTGCTGAAGGTCCATCTGGGGTAAATGGAGTTTTTTGCACCGGTGGTGTGTCCATCGAGATCGATGATGACCATCGTTGTCATCCAGCTGGGGGATGGGGGGAGGGTGGTGGTGGGGTGGGGGGGAGGATGCTCATGAATCTATCTGTGAATGCGCAGATGGCTGAATAGTCCAATCTGCGCACGAAATGTTCGCTGACAGTTGGGGCAGACAAAGACAGGCATATCATTGTCAGGGAGCTTGTTTGCCCGTGACTTTCTGGCCTGCCTCTTCTGAACAGCTGCAGCAGTCCTGTTAGCCTCGCACAACTTGGCGCCTTTGTGCACAGCAGCACGCCATTTGTCACGGTCCACTGCAGATTCCTCCCAGGAGTCAGGGTTGATATCAAACGCTTTAAGAGAGACTTTCAGAGTATCTCTGAAGCGCTTCTTCTGACCTCCGTGTGATCTCTTCCCTTGTTGCAGCTCGCCATAGAAGAGCCTTTTGGGCAGCCGATGGTCTGGCATGTGCGCCACGTGTCCAGCCCAGCGAAGCTGGGACTGCATCAGGGTGGTGAAGATGCTGGGAAAAGTGGCTTTTGCGAGCACCTCTGTGTCTGGGGTCCTGTCTTGCCACTTGATGTTCAGTAGCTTCCTGAGGCATGTTGTGTGGAAGTGGTTCAGCTTCTTGGCATGTCGTTGGTACACTGTCCAAGTTTCGCAGGCATACAGTAGTGTGGGGAGAACTACTGCTCTGTAGACCTTTAGCTTGGTCTCAAGACTAATGCCTCTTCTGTTCCAGACATTTGCACTGAGTCTGCCAAAAGTTGCGCTTGCTCTTGCAATCCTGACGTTCACTTCATCGTCGATGGTCGCATTTCGTGACAGTGTGCTGCCAAGGTATGTGAACCGCTCCACCGCACTGAGTCTATGACCGTTGACTGTGATGTTGGGCTCAACGTAGGGTTTCCCTGGGGCTGGCTGATGGAGAACTTCAGTTTTCCTCGTGCTGATGGTAAGGCCGAAGTTCCTGCTGGCAGTGGCAAACTTGTCGACGCTGAGTTGCATGTCAGCTTCAGATCCAGCGTTGAGGGCACAATCATCAGCAAACAAAAAGTCTCTGATGATGTCTGTCATGACCTTCGTTTTTGCTTGAAGCCTTCTGAGGTTAAACAGCTTGCCATCTGTTCGGTACTTTAGGCCGATTCCAACATCGCCATCTCTGAAGGCATCAGTAAGCATTGCAGAGAACATGAGACTGAACAGCGTTGGAGCCAGGACGCAGCCTTGCTTGACACCATTTGTGACAGCAAAAGGAGCAGATGTTTCGCCATTGTCCTGGACTCGAGCCTGCATGCCTTCATGGAATTGGCTGACCAAGGAAATAAATTTCCGATGGCATCCGTACTTGGCCATGATCTTCCACAGTCCCTCTCTACTCACGGTGTCGAAGGCCTTAGTGAGGTCGACATAGGTGGAGAACAGATCAGCATTTTGCTCCTGACATTTCTCTTGCAGCTGCCTTGCAGCAAACACCATGTCGGTGGTTCCGCGCTCTTTCCGGAATCCACATTGGCTCTCAGGCAAATGACCTTGGTCAAGGTGTGCTGTGAGGCGGTTTAGTAGGATCCTGGCAAGTATCTTACCTGCGATGGAGAGCAAGGAAATGCCCCGATGGTTATCACAGGCTTGCCGGTTCCCCTTTCGCTTGTACAAGTGAATGATAGATGCATCTTTGAAATCCTGGGGGACCGTCTCTTCTTTCCACATGAGTGAGTACAGCTGATGGAGCTTCTCAGTCAGCACAGTGCCTCCATCCTTGTAGACCTCTGCTGGTATAGAGTCTGAGCCAGGTGCTTTGCCACTGGATAGCAGACGGATTGCTTTATGGGTCTCAAGAAGTGTTGGCGGATCGTCCAGTGCTTCGTTGATGGGGACTTGTGGGAGACGGTCTATGGCTTCATCATTTATGGAGGAAGGGCGATTTAAGACACTGTTGAAGTGCTCAGCCCAGCGTTCGAGAATTTTCTCCTTCTCGGTGATCAAGGTATTCCCATCTGCACTGAGGAGGGGGGGTGATCCTGAGGATGTGGGGCCGTAGACCTCTTTTTTGCACCAGTGCATAGTTCAACCTCTAAATTACAACATATCTGGCTGTTTTTTCCCCAATTCAAACTATAAATTTGATAATTTTGTTAATTTCCGCACCTACGTCCCTATATTGCGGAGCAATTATCCCGAAAAACAGCATATTTTACATTAATATCTGTTCGATATATTAATAGAAAAGAAAAAGACTTAAAATAACATGAAGGTAAATACATAAAAACATAATAAAGTGGAAATAGAAGATACTTAGCAAATCACTGAAATAAAGAATTAACAAAAAAGGGCCACACTCAGTGAACCCCTGCGCACCCACCCACACTGGCAGAGACATTGGCATATTTAAAGTACAAAAAATAAAAATAATGAATTAAAAAATTTCATAGGTCTGTTTCAATTCTTAACAAAATCAAAATTTAGATGTGTATCATTCTAATTTTGATGTAAAAGAAATAAAAAAACAAAAGAAGCTTTGTTGAGAGATCAAGAGGAAAAACTCTTTTACACCCCAGAACAACCATTCAAAATTACATTAGTATTATCATCAAGTGTGAATATCATTGCCCAAAGCATGTACAGACCCTAGTTTGATAACCTGCTAAGCTTTCACAGGCATGCAGCTAAAACAAACCTCGTTACTAGAGAAAAATCTCAAGAGTCAGTTGCAAAACTTTAAAGCTGTTTTTCTCAAAATGGCTGCCGCACTACTAATACACTTTGAATTACCATAACGTTTTTAAAAATCTAGGAACATGTTTTATATATCATTGCCAAGGTCTTTTCGTCTTCTTTCCAGTGGTATTATATCTTTATATCCTGAAAAATTGACTTATCTGTCATTTTGTATCCTTTTGTGATTATATAGTCACCGAGAGATTCAGGATTGAGTGTCGTATTTGTGTGTGTGCGTGTGTGTCGGAAGGAGGAGAGGTTGTGTGTGTTAGGTTGTGAGAGAGCGAACGGGTGCGTGTGTATATGCGAGAGTAAAAGGGAAGAAAAGCATGCGCGTGTGTGTGTGTGCGTGCATATGTTTGTATGCACGCGCACATGTATCGTGTGTTTATGTGTGGGTGTGTGTGTCCAAACGGTGATTCAAGTCACCGTATCATTAATGACAGCTGTGCAGCTTTCCCTCACCCTCTTCTTAATCATCATAAAATTCATGGCGTACTGCTTGATCTTGTCATGACCGCCAGAGACCCGGTCACCGACAGCGGTGTGGGTCAGAACGAACTGAAGAGCCCATGTTCGTCTTCTTTCTTTATCTCTGTTTCTCTGTCTACATTTATGTCAGTTGGTTTTTCCGTCAGCCCCCCCCCCCCCTCCTCCCCCTCTCTCGCATCCTCTGTGTCTCTGCCTTTCTCATCCCCCCCCTCCCTCTCTGTCTCTCTCTCTCTCTCTCTCTCTCTCTCCTGGCTTAAACTCAGTCTGCAAATGGAAGAAAATATAAAACTATATAAAGCTTCTAAGATGTTGTTTGACTTAGTAAGGGAAAGAAAATATGCGTAACGAAGGCTCGCTTTGTTTGTTTGAACATAGTTTTGGCTTTGTGCGGGTGGAACAGGATGTTGGAAGTATAAATGGGTTTTGTATCTGTTTTCCGCCCAAAGTTGATCGATTGTAGATGGCAAACTTGGTATAATCACACCCATACCAGTAATAGATTTTAGATGTAGATAACCTTCCACAGTGTTCCTGATTAACTTTATCCTTATCTGCTGTTAGATGAAGACAGACATTTGAAATGGGGCGGTTGAGGTCTGATGTAGATATACCATTCCCGTCTCCAATTCCAATTTCTCTCTCTCTATCTCTGTCTCTGTCTTTCTCATACTCGCACACACACACACACACACACACACACACACACACACAATGTGACACTCACAACCTCACTATTGTGTTGTTGTTTTGTTGTTCGTTTGTTTGTATTTGTCTTTTACACAACCACACATTGTATACGAACACAAAACGGGAACCCATGGATGTGGAGGGGGTGAGGGGGGGGGGACATCAAAAAGTAAATAATAACAATCTGACAGAAGATCAAAAGAAAAACACAACAAAAGCTATAAACACATAGAAACGTGTTTGCACACACGACCCTTGAACGTACAAAGTCGGCTGGAAGCTGAGTGGAGGTGTGAGGGTGAGGAGAGAAGGGGGTGAGTGTGGGAGGAGACCGTGGCCGACATAAAACTTCCACAAAACATCTGTCCAGCACGCGGTTATCGCTGCAGGACAGCTTGTGTCAGCGTGCGCTGTCCCAGCTCCAACCCTTTCTCCCCTCCTACGTCAATCTGTACCTTGACCCACACCCTGCCCCTCTGCCACCGCCCTTCCCTTCTGTGCGTGATGCCTGCCACTTTGTGTAGGACTCTTCCCTTCTGTGCGTTGTGCCTGCCCCTTTGTGTAGGACTCTTCCCTTCTGTGCGTTGTGCCTGCCACTTTGTGTAGGCCTCTTCCCTTCTGTGCGTGATGCCTGCCACTTTGTGTAGGCCTCTTCCCTTCTGTGCGTGATGCCTTCCACTTTGTGTAGGACTCTTCCCTTCTGTGCGTTGTGCCTGCCACTTTGTGTAGGCCTCTTCCCTTCTGTGCGTGATGCCTGCCACTTTGTGTAGACCTCTTCCCTTCTGTGCGTGATGCCTGCCACTTTGTGTAGGCCTCTTCCCTTCTGTGCGTGATGCCTGCCACTTTGTGTAGGCCTCTTCCCTTCTGTGCGTTGTGCCTGCCACTTTGTGTAGGCCTCTTCCCTTCTGTGCGTTGTGCCTGCCACTTTGTGTAGGACCCTTCCCTTCTGTGCGTTGTGCCTGCCACTTTGTGTAGGACTCTTCTCTTCTGTGCGTTGTGCCTGCCCCTTTGTGTAGGCCTCTTCCCTTCTGTGCGTGATGCCTTCCACTTTGTGTAGGCCTCTTCCCTTCTGTGCGTTGTGCCTGCCCCTTTGTGTAGGCCTCTTCTCTTCTGTGCGTTGTGCCTGCCCCTTTGTGTAGGACCCTTCCCTTCTGTGCGTTGTGCCTGCCCCTTTGTGTAGGCCTCTTCCCTTCTGTGCGTGATGCCTTCCACTTTGTGTAGGCCTCTTCCCTTCTGTGCGTGATGCCTGCCACTTTGTGTAGGACTCTTCCCTTCTGTGCGTGATGCCTTCCACTTTGTGTAGACCTCTTCCCTTCTGTGCGTTGTGCCTGCCACTTTGTGTAGACCTCTTCCCTTCTGTGCGTTGTGCCTGCCACTTTGTGTAGACCTCTTCCCTTCTGTGCGTGATGCCTGCCACTTTGTGTAGGACTCTTCCCTTCTGTGCGTTGTGCCTGCCACTTTGTGTAGGACCCTTCCCTTCTGTGCGTTGTGCCTGCCACTTTGTGTAGGACTCTTCCCTTCTGTGCGTGATGCCTGCCACTTTGTGTAGGACTCTTTGGTCAAACGCGCAGGCACATATACATACACATAGGCCCACAAACACACGCGCGGTGCGCGCTCACAGATCGTTCCTCAACGTGTCTGCTTGAAACCTGGATCAATTACACACGTAAGACTTATCAGTCAAGCGCTGAGGTTTAGTCACGCGCACGCCCTTGAACCCTTCATTGACAGAGAGAACTCGAGTGCGTCGCACGTTTCGTCTGCGCGCGTTTCGCCAGTGAGTTTGTTCTCCAAACCATGTTGTTTCGCTTTCACACTCATATTCGTTTCGCCAACGCACCCACGTTGGTTTCGCCAACAAGTGAAAAAATGATGACATTTCATGATAAAAAAGTTTTTCATTCTCAACTTCTGAAATTTAGGCCATGTATTTTGTTCGGATAAAGAACATCTTTCTCTATCCGACAGGAAATTAGTTATCGTTTTTGCAACCGAACATGCTGTGAACTGAATACACACTGATTTGTGACAAGACAATTGAAATATCTGCATTCAGTCTTTTGAACTCTGGAGCTGTAGGTAAACAAGAGCATCAGTAACAGTCATTCACTGATGACCGAACGCCTGAAAAGGATTAAAGATGTCTGTAAAATGGAAAAAAGACACAGTCTGCAAGCGAAACGCGCATGGACAAAACGCGCGTATGCGAAACGTGGTGCACGGAACTTGAATGTTTAACTGAGAATAAAAAGATAAGCTACAAGCGTCTTTTCACCATGCCCTCTGGACAACAAAATAATAACTATATTTTTTGTAAGCATTAAAAACAAAACAGACGAAGAAGAAGGAAGCGGGAAAAGATAAGAATAAAAGAGAACGAATGAAAGAAAAAAAAAGACTATCATGATGAAATCATAAACCTGACTTCAAAAGGTTGAGAAACAAATCATGCGATCATTTCAAAAGAACAATTTAGAATGAATTATGTATTTCTCTCTCTCTCTCTCTCTCTCTCTCTCTCTCTCTCTGTACACACACACACACACACACACACACACACACACACACACACACACACACACAGTTATCAGCTTGCAAAAATGTGTACCTCGCGATGCATGCATCAATATACATTTTGATATGTTGAATCTTTTCCCTGTATATTTCAGTCTTTTTTTTTTTCTTTTTCTTTTTTTTTTCCTCAGTTCGTCTTGTCATTTTGTTTCGTTGCTCTCCTACACTACTAGCTGACAGAAAGAGAGGGGGCGGGAAAGAGAGAGAGAGAGAGGGGGAGGATCAGAATCATTCAGTAGGATGATCCACTTTAGAATATTCATATGCAGTAAACAAGTCAATGGTGTTGTTAGTGTATGTTCTGTCCAGTATTTGTATTTCTTTTCTCGTAACTGCGAACAAGAAAAACGATGTCATCCCGTCTTCTGAAACATAGCCTACATTCTGGCAGCTGGGACGATTTTATTGTGTTTTTGGAATCAGGAATGAGCCCCAACGAAATAAACAGTTAATGATCCGGAAATACGGCTTGATTCGGGAGACTTACAGCCTGTGTTGTTGGTATGACTGTGAATATTTTATTTCATACTATGTTGCAGCCAAATTTGGTATTGACAAAGTGTTTCCAGAGAAAATAGCAATGTTAATTCTAAATTTTACCATGGACACACAGGCATATAGTGTTAACAAAAATAAAGGCAACAATATTCAGAAGGCAATGTAATACCATTACACTATACAATGGGTTGGGTATGTCTTGTATACGCTTGTCAAGTGACTTGAAAGCAACAGGCATGCACACGCAGAGCATGCTGCATGTGCAAATTGTGAAGCCTGTGGTGAAAATGCCTCATCTTTTTTTGTGTGTGTGTACTTCACATGGCGGTTATGTTTTTGATTGGGAATGCCCATGAACTGTTTACTCATATTATGGCTTTAAAACCCAGTCGACTGTGGGTCAGATTGGAAGCCGGTGTCACAGCAGGCGGACAACGCGCTGGGCAACCAAGAGCGACGACAGCAGCCCAGGACGGCTTTATTCGCCTACATCTGCGAAACCGCTTCCTTTCAGCCTCATCCACAGTCCAGGCATTGAATGGAGTCCCACTTGTCTCCGACCAGACCATCCGCAATCGGATGCACGCAGCTGGCCTGCACGCTCGACGTCCGGTCAGAGGACCTGTCCTCACAAGGCGCCGCCGCTTAGGTGACGAATCACAATTCCTTCTGCAACGTCAAGACAGGAGACGACGAGTTTTCCGAAGAATGAACCAAAGCTATGCAGCAAACTGCGTTGACCAAGCACCTGCTCGTGGTGGTTGGGGTATGATGGTCTGGGTCGCCATCAGTGCCAATGGATGTTGTCAACCCAATTGAGCACATGTGAGACGAGCTGGACAGACGGCTCCGAGTCAGGGTAACGCGCCGGGAAACTTGCAGGATCTGTTCCAGGCACTCGAAGAGGAGTGGGCATACCATCCCACAACAAGTGATCACCCACCTCATCAGATCCATGTCCCGCCTGTGCCGAGCAGTCCATTAACCCAAGGCGGTCAAACCCCCTACTGACTCTGACTTGGCTCACTGGGCAGTTACTGTCCAATCACCGCACCTTTGAAACTGAATGAAATGTCAAAAGAACAACCCTCACGGCGTAACAAGTTTGGACATTATGGATTCTTCCGTTATTTTTCTACATTTGTTTCCGATTGGCAAAAAATAGAGATCAATTCAATGTAATGGGTTGCTGCATTTCTTTCTTTTTTTAACAGTACACACACACACACACACACACACACACACACACACACACACACACACACACACAGACACACACACACACACACACACACACACACACACATACAGAGAGAGAGACAAACGAACACCATGTTATAACACACTCACTTTGTTTACACAAGTAAGTCAAAAAAGAAGAAAAAGAAATAGAGAGGCAAAGGGTTGATGTAAGGAAACTAGACAAAAGTGCTGCTATGGTCACAAAGAACACAAAATAATAATCAAAAGGTGTCAGAGATTTTTTAAATAAATAAATAAAACTAAAAAGAAGAGAGATTCAAAGTGAATGAACGAATGAATGGATACTACTGGCAGCTCTGGCTACTGTGTGGTAAACAGCGAAACGAAATTCATGGGACAAAAAGAAAGAAAATGGAGAAAAACAAACAACAGAAAGATACAAAGGAACAAACAGAAAAGAAAGAAAGAAGAAAATGAACAAACAACGGAGACTAGGTAAAAACAGCTATGTCGCCAAATGTTTTCAAGTGTCTCACATGCAGTGTAACCTCTGCCAACCTTCCTTCTCCTCCCCACTAGCCTCTCGTCCTCTCCCCGATCACCCACACAATCACGGTCAGCCTCTCCATTCCCTTAATGGCCGTTCGGCTGTAAGGTCTTCCTGGCGGAGAGGTAGTCGTCAAGTTACAGTGATTAAGCCTGTCCCATTAGTCTGATCAGAAATCAGAATTTGATCATATATGGCCAAACCTAGAAACAAATTCCATAAAAAAACGATTCTAAGTGTTTTGTACTCTACAGATACTGTTCTTCCATATATCCAAAATATAGAAAAATCACTCACTCACTCATTCATTCCCTCGACCGCTGGGGTCGTTGGGGGGACATGAGGAAGATGTCATAGCTCGCCACGCCGTTCTGTTGGCAGCTGTCGTGAGATCTGGCATCATCATTTTGGTCCATTCCTTGACGTTGTCGGACCAGCTCTTTCTCTGCCGCCCCCGTCTGCGCCCTCCCTCTACAGTCCCTTGCAGGATGGTTTTGGAGAGGGTGTTATGTCGTATGACGTGACCAAACCATGCCATCTTCCGTCGTTTGACAGTCGCCAGCAGTGGTTCTTGGGGCCCAACAAGGTTGCTGACCAGGTTCCGCACATAGTCATTGGTCTTGTGCTCCTTGTAGGAGATGTGTAGTAGTCTCCTCAAGCACTTGGTTTCGAATGCTTGGATTCTTCTTTCTGTTTCTGCCATCAGTGTCCATGTCTCACATCCATATAAGAGGATGGAGACCACCAGTGACTTGTAGAGCAGGAATTTTGTGTGGAATCTGATGTTGCTCTCCCATACCCTGTTCAGTCTGGCCATCGCTGCCGTTGCAGAATTAATCCTATTTCGGATTTCTGCTGTGCAGGTGCCGTCTTTGGACAGGGTTGCTCCCAGGTACTTGAAGCTGGTCACTTCTGCCAAGGGCTCACCATTCATGGTTATGTTGGCACTGATGTTAGTTGTGCTGTTGACCATGACCTTTGACTTCTCTGTGCTGACCTCCATGCCGTAAGCACTTGCTCTTGTAGTAAGTCTGTTTGTTAGATCCTGGAGCTCGGTGTTAGTGCCCCCCATGAGGTCGATGTCGTCTGCGAATCGAAGATTGTAGACTCGCCTGCCGCCAATGGTGATGGAAGTGTGGTGGTCTTCGAGGGCCTCTTGCATGATTCTCTCCACAAAGATGTTGAAAAGTACTGGGGGTAATAGGCATCCTTGCCTGACTCCGACTGTGGTCCGAAAGAACTGTCCTTGTTGATTGTTGAGGAGCACTGCGCTGCTGGAATGTTCGTAGAGGGCCTGGATAACTTGAATGAGCCCTTCATCAATGTTGAAGCCTCTCAGAACTTGCCAGAGGCCGCTGTGCCACACCCGATCGAATGCCTTCTTGAAGTCGATGAAGTTGTGAAAGATGTCATTTTGGTGTTGTAGATGTTTTTCAATGAGGACTCGACAGTTGAATATTTGTTCGACAGTGCTCCGTCCTTTTCTAAAGCCTGCTTGTTCTTCTGATAGCAGCTCCTCAGCCTTGGATTTCAATCGGTTGAGGATGATGCGGAGAAAAATGTAACGTCGGAAAATATGTTTTTTGCAAGTAGGTGTGTGGCTGAAAGACTGACAGTTATTAACTTATCAGTAATTCCAGGAGTAGGGTATTTTTGTTTTTACTGTAGTTCAGTGAATGTTTGCTCTGATTTTCTTCGCTAAAGTGTTTGCAGATCCTAATTAAGCAACGAGGTGGGGGTGTTTGGGTATGGTTAATAAACTGAAACGAACACGCATATATAAATGAAGTACCATAGTCATGGGATCCCCCCTCCCCCTCCCCCGCAGATTAGCACATTTAGATTACACTGAGTTTTTGTTCGAAAAAAAAAAGTGGAATCAATCAGTCTGTGTGTATGTCGGTAAAGCCATCACTCCACCCCCCTTCCCTCACCCCAGTCCCACACCCCTTGTGCTTCTTTTCGGTAAATCTGATCCGCTGCTACCCTCGCGGCACCGATCTAAACCTTCGCCCGCATGTTCTGTTCTTCAGGGTTGTTGATGATGATGATGGTGATAATAATAACAATGATAATAATACTGATGATGATACAGATAAAGAATATTATTGTTATTATTATCATCATCAAATACAATAATTATGATAGCTTGCATTTATATTGCAACAACCAGAACAGACATTGACAGCGAAATGTAGTGGTGGCAGTTCCATGGAGAAGAGTGAAATGTAATGGTGGTGGCAGTAGCATGGAGAAGAGCGAAATGTAGTGGTGGCATTAGCATGGGGAAGAGTGAAATGTAGTGGTGGTGGCAGTAGCATGGAGAAGAGTGAAATGTAGTGATGGTGGCAGTAGCATGGGGAAGAGTGAAATGTAGTGGTGGCAGTAGCATGGGGAAGATTGAAATATAGTGGTGGCAGTAGCATGGAGAAGAGTGAAATGTAGTGGTGACAGTAGCATGGGGAAGAGTGAAATGTAGTGGTGGCAGTAGCATGGAGAAGAGTGAAATGTAGTGGTGGTGGCAGTAGCATGGGGAATTGTGAAATTTAGTGGTGGTGGCAGTAGCATGGAGCAGAATGAAATGTAGTGGTGGCAGTAGCATGGAGAAGAGTGAAATATAGTGGTGGCAGTAGCATGGAGAAGAGTGAAATGTAGTGGTGGTGGCAGTAGCATGGAGAAGAGTGAAATGTAGTGGTGGCAGTAGTATGGAGAAGTGTGAAATGTAGTGGTGGTGACAGTAGCATGGAGAAGAGTGAAATGTAGTGGTGGTGGCAGTAGCATGGAGAAGAGTGAAATGTAGTGGTGGCAGTAGCATGGGGAAGAGTGAAATGTAGTGGTGGTGACAGTAGCATGGAGAAGAGTGAAATGTAGTGGTGGCAGTAGCATGGGGAAGAGTGAAATGTAGTGGTGGTGGCAGTAGCATGGGGAAGAGTGAAATGTAGTGGTGGCAGTAGCATGGGGAAGAGTGAAATGTAGTGGTGGTGGCAGTAGCATGGGGAAGTGGGAAATGTAGTGGTAGTGGCAGTAGCATGGGGAAGAGTGAAATGTAGTGGTGGCAGTAGCATGGGGAAGTGGGAAATGTAGTGGTGGTGGCAGTAGCATGGGGAAGACGGAAATGTAATGGTGGCAATAACATTGAGAAGAGTGAAATGTGGTGGTGGCAGTAGCATGGAGAAGAGTGAAATGTGGTGGTGGCAGTAGCATGGAGAAGAGTGAAATGTAGTGATGGCAGCAGCATGGAGAAGAGTGAAATGTAGTGGTGGTGGCAGTAGCATGGAGAAGAGTGAAATGTAGTGGTGGCAGTAGTATGGAGAAGTGTGAAATGTAGTGGTGGTGGCAGTAGCATGGAGAAGAGTGAAATGTAGTGATGGCAGTAGCATGGAGAAGAGTGAAATGTAGTGGTGATGGCAGTAGCATGGAGAAGAGTGAAATGTAGTGGTGGCAGTAGCATGGAGAAGAGTGAAATGTAGTGGTGGTGGCAGTAGCATGGAGAAGAGTGAAATGTAGTGATGGCAGCAGCATGGAGAAGAGTGAAATGTAGTGGTGGTGGCAGTAGCATGGAGAAGAGTGAAATGTAGTGGTGGCAGTAGTATGGAGAAGAGTGAAATGTACTGGAGGTGGCAGTAGCATGGAGAAGAGTGAAATGTAGTGGTGGCAGTAGCATGGACAAGAGTGAAATGTAGTGGTGGTGGCAGTAGCATTGGGAAGTGGGAAATGTAGTGGTGATGGCAGTAGCATGGAGAAGAGTGAAATGTAGTGGTGCTGGCAGTAGCATGGAGAAGAGTGAAATGTAGTGGTGGCAGTAGCATGGAGAAGAGTGAAATGTAGTGGTGGCAGTAGCATGGGGAAGTGTGAAATTTAGTGGTGGTGGCAGTAGCATGGAGCAGAATGAAATGTAGTGGTGGCAGTAGCATGGAGAAGAGTGAAATGTAGTGGTGGTGGCAGTAGCATGGAGAAGAGTGAAATGTAGTGGTGGCAGTAGTATGGAGAAGAGTGAAATGTAGTGGTGGTGGCAGTAGCATGGAGAAGAGTGAAATGTAGTGGTGGCTGTAGTATGGAGAAGAGTGAAATGTAGTGGTGGTGGCAGTAGCATGGAGAAGAGTGAAATGTAGTGGTGGCAGTAGCATGGAGAAGTGTGAAATGTAGTGGTGGTGGCAGTAGCATGGGGAAGTGGGAAATGTAGTGGTGGTGGCAGTAGCTTGGAGAAGAGTGAAAGGTAGTGGTGGTGTCAGTAGCATGGAGAAGAGTGAAATGTAGTGGTGGCAGTAGCATGGAGAAGTGTGAAATGTAGTGGTGGTGGCAGTAGCATAGGGAAGTGGGAAATGTAGTGGTGGTGGCAGTAGCATGGAGAAGAGGGAAATGTAGTGGTGGCAGTAGCATGGAGCAGATTGAAATGTAGTGGTCGTGGCGGTAGCATGGAGCAGAGTGAAATGTAGTGGTGGCAGTAGCATGGAGAAGAGGGAAATGTAGTTGTGGTGGCAGTAGTATGGAGAAGAGTGAAATGTAGTGGTAGTGGCAGTAGCATGGAGAAGAGTGAAATGTAATGGTGGTGGCAGTAGCATGGGGAGGTGGGAAATGTAGTGGTGTTGGCAGTAGCATAGAGAAGAGTGAAATGTACTGGTGGCAGTAGCATGGAGAAGAGTGAAATGTAGTGGTGGTGGCAGTAGCATTGGGAAGTGGGAAATGTAGTGGTGATGGCAGCAGCATGGAGAAGAGTGAAATGTAGTGGTGCTGGCAGTAGCATGGAGAAGAGTGAAATGTAGTGGTGGCAGTAGCATGGAGAAGAGTGAAATGTAGTGGTGGCAGTAGCATGGGGAAGTGTGAAATTTAGTGGTGGTGGCAGTAGCATGGAGGAGAATGAAATGTAGTGGTGGCAGTAGCATGGAGAAGAGTGAAATGTAGTGGTGGTGGCAGTAGCATGGAGAAGAGTGAAATGTAGTGGTGGCTGTAGTATGGAGAAGAGTGAAATGTAGTGGTGGTGGCAGTAGCATGGAGAAGAGTGAAATGTAGTGGTGGCAGTAGCATGGAGAAGTGTGAAATGTAGTGGTGGTGGCAGTAGCATGGGGAAGAGTGAAATGTAGTGGTGGTAGTAGCATGGGGAAGTGGGAAATGTAGTGGTGGTGGCAGTAGCATGGGAAATTGGGAAATGTAGTGGTGGTGGCAGTAGCATGGAGAAGAGGGAAATGTAGTGGTGGCAGTAGCATGGAGCAGATTGAAATGTAGTGGTCGTGGCGGTAGCATGGAGCAGAGTGAAATGTAGTGGTGGCAGTAGCATGGAGAAGAGGGAAATGTAGTGGTGGCAGTAGCATGGAGAAGAGGGAAATGTAGTTGTGGTGGCAGTAGTATGGAGAAGAGTGAAATGTAGTGGTAGTGGCAGTAGCATGCAGAAGAGTGAAATGTAATGGTGGTGGCAGTAGCATGGGGAGGTGGGAAATGTAGTGGTGTTGGCAGTAGCATAGAGAAGAGTGAAATGTACTGGTGGCAGTAGCATGGAGAAGAGTGAAATGTAGTGGTGGTGGCGGTAGCATGGAGCAGAGTGAAATGTAGTGATGGCAGTAGCATGGAGAAGAGTGACTTGTGGTGGTGGTAATAGCATGGGGAAGAGTGAAATGTAGTGGTGGCAGTAGCATGGGTAAGTTGGAAATTTAGTGGTGATGGCAGCAGCATGGAGCAGAATGAAATGGCAGTAGCATGGAGAAGAGTGAAATGTAGTGGTGGTGGCAGTAGCATGGAGAAGAGTGAAAAGTAGTGCTGGCAGTAGTATGGAGAAGAGTGAAATGTAGTGGTGGTGGCAGTAGCATGGAGAAGAGTGAAATGTAGTTGTGGTGGCAGTAGCATGGAGAAGTGTGAAATGTAGTGGTGGTGGCAGTAGCATGGAGAAGTGTGAAATGTAGTGGTGGTGGCAGTAGCATGGAGAAGAGTGAAATGTAGTTGTGGTGGCAGTAGCATGGAGAAGTGTGAAATGTAGTGGTGGTGGCAGTAGCATGGAGAAGAGTGAAATGTAGTTGTGGTGGCAGTAGCATGGAGAAGTGTGAAATGTGGTAGTGGTGGCAGTAGCATGGAGAAGAGTGAAATGTAGATGTGGTGGCAGTAGCATGTAGAAGTGTGAAATGTAGTGGTGGTGGCAGTAGCATGGAGAAGAGTGAAATGTAGTGGTGGTGGCAGTAGCATGCAGAAGAGTGAATTGTGGTGGTGGCAGTAGCATGGGGAAGAGTGAAATGAAGTGGTGGCAGTAGCATGGAGAAGAGTGAAATGTGGTGGTGGCAGTAGCATGGAGAAGAGTGAAATGTAGTGGTGGCAGTAGCATGGGGAAGAGTGAAATGTAGTGGTTGCAGTAGTATGGAGAAGAGTGAAATGTAGTGGTGGCAGTAGCATGGGGAAGAGTGAAATGTAGTGGTGGCATTAGCATGGAGAAGATTGAAATGTAGTGGTGGCAGTAGCATGGAGAAGAGTGAAATGTAGTGGTGGCAGTAGTATGGAGAAGTGTGAAATGTAGTGGTGGTGGCAGCAGCATGGAGAAGAGTGAAATGTAGTAGTGGCAGTAGCATGGAGAAGAGTGAAATGTAGTGGTGGTGGCAGTAGCATGGGGAAGTGGGAAATGTAGTGGTGGTGGCAGTAGCATGGAGAAGAGTGAAATGTAGTGGTAGTGGCAGTAGCATGGAGAAGAGTGAAATGTAGTGGTGGTGGCAGTAGCATGGAGCAGAGTGAAATGTAGTGGTAGTGGCAGTAGCATGGGGAAGAGTGAAATGTAGTGGTGGTGGCAATAGCATTGGGAAGTGGGAAATGTAGTGGTGATGGCAGTAGCATGGAGAAGAGTGAAATGTAGTAGTGGCAGTAGCATGGAGAAGAGTGAAATGTAGTGGTGGCAGTAGCATGGGGAAGTGTGAAATTTAGTGGTGGTGGCAGTAGCATGGAGCAGAATGAAATGTAGTGGTGGCAGTAGCATGGAGAAGAGTGAAATGTAGTGGTGGTGGCAGTAGCATGGAGAAGAGTGAAATGTAGTGGTGGCTGTAGTATGGAGAAGAGTGAAATGTAGTGGTGGTGGCAGTAGCATGGAGAAGAGTGAAATGCAATGGTGGCAGTAGCATGGAGAAGTGTGAAATGTAGTGGTGGTGGCAGTAGCATGGGGAAGTGGGAAATGTAGTGGTGGTGGCCGTAGCTTGGAGAAGAGTGAAATGTAGTGGTGGTGTCAGTAGCATGGAGAAGAGTAAAATGTCGTGGTGGTGGCAGTAGCATGGGAAAGTAGGAAATGTAGTAATGGTGGCAGTAGCATGGGGAAGTGGGAAATGTAGTGGTGGTGGCAGTACCATGGAGAAGAGTGAAATATAGTGGTGGTGGCAGTAGTATGGAGAAGAGTGAAATGTAATGGTGGCTGTAGCATGGAGCAGAGTGAAATGTAGTGGTGGTGGCAGTAGCATGGGGAAATGGGAAATGTAGTGGTGGTGGCAGTAGCTTGTAGAAGAGTGAAATATAGTGGTGGTGGCAGTAGCATGTAGAAGAGGGAAATGTAGTGGTGGCAGTAGCATGGAGCAGCGTGAAATGTAGTGGTGGTGGCGGTAGCATGGAGCAGAGTGAAATGTAGTGGTGGCAGTAGCATGGAGAAGAGTGAAATGTAGTGGTGGCAGTAGCATGGAGAAGAGTGAAATGTAGTAGTGGCAGTAGCATGGAGAAGAGTGAAATGTAGTGGTGGCAGTAGCATGGGGAAGTGTGAAATTTAGTGGTGGTGGCAGTAGCATGGAGCAGAATGAAATGTAGTGGTGGCCGTAGCATGGAGAAGAGTGAAATGTAGTGGTGGTGGCAGTAGCATGGAGAAGAGTGAAATGTAGTGGTGGCTGTAGTATGGAGAAGAGTGAAATATAGTGGTGGTGGCAGTAGCATGGAGAAGAGGGAAATGTAGTGGTGGCAGTAGCATGGAGAAGTGTGAAATGTAGTGGTGGTGGCAGTAGCATGGGGAAATGGGAAATGTAGTGGTGGTGGCAGTAGCTTGTAGAAGAGTGAAATATAGTGGTGGTGGCAGTAGCATGTAGAAGAGGGAAATGTAGTTGTGGCAGTAGCATGGAGCAGCGTGAAATGTAGTGGTGGTGGCGGTAGCATGGAGCAGAGTGAAATGTAGTGGTGGCAGTAGCATGGAGAAGAGTGAAATGTAGTGGTGGCAGTAGCATGGAGAAGAGGGAAATGTAGTGATGGCAGTAGGATATAGAAGAGTGAAATGTAGTGGTGGTGGCAGTAGTATGGAGAAGAGTGAAATGTCGTGGTGGTGGCAGTAGCATGGGGAAGTGGGAAATGTAGTGGTGGTGGCAGTAGCATGGAGAAGAGTGAATTGTGGTGGTGGCAGTAGCATCGGGAAGAGTGAAATGAAGTGGTGGCAGTAGCATGGAGAAGAGTGAAATTTGGTGGTGGCAGGAGCATGGAGAAGAGTGAAATGTAGTGGTGGCAGTAGCATGGGGAAGAGTGAAATGTAGTGGTGGCAGTAGTATGGAGAAGAGTGAAATGTAGTGGTGGCAGTAGCATGGGGAAGAGTGAAATGTAGTGGTGGCAGTAGCATGGGGAAGAGTGAAATGTAGTGATGGCATCAGCATGGAGAAGATTGAAATGTAGTGGTGGTGGCAGTAGCATTGGGAAGTGGGAAATGTAGTGATGGCAGTAGCATGGAGAAGAGTGACTTGTGGTGGTGGTAATAGCATGGGGAAGAGTGAAATGTAGTGGTGGCAGTAGCATGGGTAAGTTGGAAATTTAGTGGTGATGGCAGCAGCATGGAGCAGAATGAAATGGCAGTAGCATGGAGAAGAGTGAAATGTAGTGGTGGTGGCAGTAGCATGGAGAAGAGTGAAAAGTAGTGCTGGCAGTAGTGTGGAGAAGAGTGAAATGTAGTGGTGGTGGCAGTAGCATGGAGAAGAGTGAAATGTAGTTGTGGTGGCAGTAGCATGGAGAAGTGTGAAATGTAGTGGTGGTGGCAGTAGCATGGAGAAGTGTGAAATGTAGTGGTGGTGGCAGTAGCATGGAGAAGAGTGAAATGTAGTTGTGGTGGCAGTAGCATGGAGAAGTGTGAAATGTAGTGGTGGTGGCAGTAGCATGGAGAAGAGTGAAATGTAGTTGTGGTGGCAGTAGCATGGAGAAGTGTGAAATGTGGTGGTGGTGGCAGTAGCATGGGGAAGTGGGAAATGTAGTGGTGGTGGCAGTAGCATGGGGAAGTGAGAAATATAGTGGTGGTGGCAGTAGCATGGGGAAGAGTGAAATGTAGTGGTGGCAGTAGCATGGAGAAGAGTGAAATGTAGTGGTGGCAGTAGTATGGAGAAGAGTGAAATGTAGTGGTGGCAGTAGCATGGAGAAGAGTGAAATGTAGTGGTGGCAGTAGCATGTAGAAGAGGGAAATGTAGTGGTGGCAGTAGTATGGAGAAGAGTGAAATGTAGTGGTGGCAGTAGCATGGGGAAGAGTGAAATGTAGTGGTGGCAGTAGCATGGAGAAGAGTGAAATGTAGTGGTGGCAGTAGTATGGAGAAGAGTGAAATGTAGTGGTGGCAGTAGCATGGGGAAGAGTGAAATGTAGTGGTGGCAGTAGCATGGAGAAGAGTGAAATGTAGTGGTGGCAGTAGTATGGAGAAGAGTGAAATGTAGTGGTGGCAGTAGTATGGAGAAGAGTGAAATGTAGTGGTGGCAGTAGCATGGAGAAGATTGAAATGTAGTGGTGGTGGCAGTAGCATGAAAAAGAGTGAAATTTAGTGGTGGCAGTAGTATGGAGAAGTGTGAAATGTAGTGGTGGTGGCAGTAGCATGGAGAAGAGTGAAATGTAGTGGTGGCAGTAGCATGAAGAAGTGTGAAATGTAGTGGTGGTGGCAGTAGCATGGAGAAGAGTGAAATGTAGTGGTGGTGGCGGTAGCATGGAGTAAAGTGATATGTAGTGATGGCAGTAGCATGGAGATGAGTGAATTGTGGTGGTGGCAGTACCATGGAGAAGAGTGAAATGTAGTGGTGGTGGCAGTAGCATGGGGAAGAGTGAAATGTAGTGGTGGTGGCAGTAGCATGGGGAAGTGAGAAATGTAGTGGTGGTGGCAGTAGCATGGGGAAGAGTGAAATGTAGTGGTGGTGGCAGTAGCATTCGGAAGAGTGAAATGTAGTGGTGGCAGTAGCATGGGGAAGTGAGAAATGTAGTGGTGGTGGCAGTAGCATGGAGAAGAGTGAAATGTAGTGGTGGTGGCAGTAGCATTCGGAAGAGTGAAATGTAGTGATGGCAGTAGCATGGAGAAGAGTGAAATGTAGTGGTGGTGGCAGTAGCATGGAGAAGAGTGAAGAAATGTAGTGGTGGTGGCAGTAGCATTGGGAAGAGTGAAATGTAGTGGTGGCAGTAGCATGGGGAAGTGGGAAATGTAGTGGTGGCAGTAGCATGGGGAAGAGTGAAATGTAGTGGTGGTGGCAGTAGCATGGAGAAGAGTGAAATGTAGTGGTGGTAGTAGCATGGAGAAGAGTGAAATGTAGTGGTGGTGGCAGTAGCATGGAGAAGAGTGAAGAAATGTAGTGGTGGTGGCAGTAGCATTGGGAAGAGTGAAATGTAGTGGTGGCAGTAGCATGGGGAAGTGGGAAATGTAGTGGTGGCAGTAGCATGGAGAAGAGTGAAATGTAGTGGTGGTGGCAGTAGCATGGGGAAGTGGGGAATGTAGTGGTGGCAGTAGCATGGGGAAGAGTGAAATGTAGTGGTGGTGGCAGTAGCATGGAGAAGAGTGAAATGTAATGGTGGTGGCAGTAGCATGGAGAAGAGTGAAATGTAGTGGTGGTGGCAGTAGCATGAAAAAGAGTGAAATGTAGTGGTGGGAGTAGCATGGGGAAGAGTGAAATGTAGTGGTGGTGGCAGTAGCATGGAGAAGAGTGAAATGTAATGGTGGCAATAGCATTGAGAAGAGTGAAATGTACTGGTGGCAGTAGCATGGGAAAGAGTGAAATGTACTGGTGGCAGTAGCATGGGAAAGAGTGAAATGTACTGGTGGCAGTAGCATGTGGAAGAGGGAAATGGAGAGAAAAGGCTCACATCACATTGACATAAGACATGTTAAATGAGCACACAAGGACAAAACGAAACAAAAGAAAATGAGGATATGACGGGAAAAAACGTGCTAAAGTTATCTAAGTTGAAGATAAAGCAACAATCAACATTGTAGCATAATCAAACCAGATGAAATGTAGAGTCGCTGTCATTGCTGTTCACCCCCATCCCTGCTCCCCACAATCCTACCCCCACCACCCACTCCAGCTTTCCGAATTCATGAAAAGGTTTAAATTTTATATCCACAAGAAACTGACTATAAAAAAAAACAAAAAAAAAAAAACAGCCCCTTCCGGTACAGTTGCTTGTCAAATGTGAGCGCTATGTGATGTCCTTCGTTGTCTGGCCTGTAATACATCTCAAAGTGGTTTAGGCGCAGGACACGTGACCTGAATTCATGCCGATCATGGCCCGGTAGCACACTTCAGACACTCCTGCAGGGTCACCACTGTACAGAGTTTGCATCATCCCCTTCAAGGCAGGCGAAGACACTTCAGTGGCCAAGAGGTGTCCCACTGTGTTTCATTATCGCTTGTTCGATCTTTTACAGATCTATTTCTAGCGGGTCTATAAATATCAGTGCTGAGGAATTTTCCACTCTGAACTGTAAAAGTAGATTCCAATCCTTCCAGTGGCAACGATGTCTTTCATCTTGACGGATTTTTTGGTGTCACAACAGCTATAATTCACATCCTGTGGGTGGTGTGTAGACCGTTCAGAACAATACTATTATAATGACAACGCCGTTTCCCGTCATGTTCAAACAACCCTTGTTTAATGTATTTTGGTGCATACCCAGTATCACCAGATGCCAGCTTGCTTTGCATCACCTGAACGAACAAGTTCAGGCACAGTCACCTGCTCAATATTTTTTTCAAATTATCCTTGGAATGGCTTGTCATAATTTAAAATAGGAATAGCACATGTGGTAAACAGCATCCTGCGTGCATGTGCTCAGTTCTGCCATTCACATCTCTTAAGCATTTGTCAGTCTCTCCTTTTTCCTTGCAAAATGTAATAATAGAATCCTAACACAGCAGTATCCGAAATGGAATAATGTGTGCATTGTTCTTGTTGCTTCACTTTGATAGTCCTGGTTTTTGGAAACATAAGAAGCACAGACGGAATTTTTTGTCACATGGACTGGTTTGAATCATGGTGATAATACTTGTTTGTCAGTGTTGTCCATGTCAGTTGAGCACTACAGCATTCAATGAAACATAGTTTTTGTTTGTGCACTGATGTCAACACTTGGAGTGGACGCAGTTATTTGCCACAGCATGCATATCATCTCCAGACTGGTTATCAGTGCTGTCGATTTGATACACCCCTTTTCTGTCATGCTAACTGTCCGAAGCATCATCACATCAATTTCTGCAGGTAATATTGATAATAAAAGACGATGACAAAATAAGCATCGTCATCATTATCATAAACATAATCATAACAGCAATCCTTGTATTTGCCAGTTTTATCAGTCCTAGAGGGCACTGACATGAACGGAAAAAACTGTCAGTGAACCCTCTTTCACCCCCATGTGACACTTATTAGTTCATTAAATAATGTCGAGCAAACCATTCACGTAAAGCTGAGAAATACCTAGCATAAAGGTTTGCTAACTAGTTACAAGAAAACAGTAAAGTTTGACAATGGTGGCTGACCATACACCACCAAGTAAGCCGTCCCATTGGCGCAGCCACGAAGTTTCATCAGATTCTGGTAAGACTGAAGACGCAGTACCCTCGCTCAGCGGACCAGACACACCAGCCGCGGGATATGGCTTGTGTACCTCTACGGAACAAAGTGTAAAAAGAGGGAGCTGTTTTGTTTTCTTAATTTTTTTCTCTCCCAAACCCGACAGTATTTTCTTCTATATTTTGATATGTTAATGCATACGAATTGATCAACCGAACTGTGGCATTGGAAATTTCAATTGAATTTGTTCTCGGTTAAATCAAAATCTGATCAGACTACATACAGTACAAGCACTGTGGCTCAGTTGACTGATAAACTCGACCCGTTCCTACATAAACAAGGAAGGTTTGATTAAAAAAAAAAAAAAAAGCTCGTCCTGCACCACTGGAAACCTCGAGAGATTCACTCTTCCCGTTGAACGAAAAACTACGAGAGTTTTGCCAACTCTCCCGTTGTTCGAGAAACTTTTGTTTGTTTAAACTTCTCTGGTTAAAGAAGACGAAAGAACATTTTGACTATAACTGCCATTGCAATAAAGTCACACATACACACACACACACACATGCGCGCGCGCATAAGCACACGTGTACACACACACGCACGCGCTCTGACAAAGTCAGAAAGAGAACGGTAAACATGTGAACTGAAAATGAGAGAAAGGAAGGTGGGAGGAAAGAGAGGGGTCTGGAGGGTCACTACAGACACAAAGATTGAGAAAGAGATGGCATTCTCTCCAGTCAGATCTCTCTCTCTCTCTCTCTCTCTCTCTCTCTCTCTCCCCGGGGTCCCCACCCCTCTTCCCCCATCATCGAAATGATGTTGTCGACAGAAAGTGGGCGTGGCATCCGCGGCACAAGCACGTGCAAAATGATTCATACGCGTCCCACCCTGTAACATATGGCCAGGATGCACCTCCCCCTCCTTCTTCCAACTGACTGGGCGCATTTTCTCTCTTTCTCTTAAATGAGCGCGTGCGCGCGCGTGTGTGTGTGAGGTTGTTCTTGATGTTTGATTTTTCCTTCACCAAAGTTATGTTTTCACCCCCGTCTGATCAGTCTACACATTAAAAAAGTGTACGCAAAGATGTTGGCCGATAGTGACCGAAGAATCAATGCCGCTAGTGGCTCCCTGTGTGTGTATGTGTGTGTGTGTGTGTGCGTGTTTGTGTGTTTCATTTTTATAATTTCATTTGCAATGCATTCTTACACATGTAAGTGCAAACGAAACTCTCTCTCTACTATCCCAGTTGGAATGCATGTGTGCAACAGTTGTATGTGTGTAAAAACGTACGTGTGTATGTGGATATGTTGGTATGTTCGTGCGTATGAACGCATGCAGAGTCTGCTTGAAAATCGAAGTATTCGAGACATAGACTATCATACTGTCGTCTGTCTTAGTAGTAGTAGTAGCAGCAGCTGTAACAGTAACAGCAGCAGCAGTAGTAGTAGTAGTAGTAGTAGCAGTTGTATTCATTTATTACACCGATTTTTTTTTACTCACTTGTGCAAACAATGTGAAATGATCCAGTGCTCGGTTGTCTGTGTGTCTGTGTCTGAGTGTCAACTTTAACGTTGTCATTTTCTCCGGAAATACTTTACCTGCCAATAAAAAATATAAAAAAAGGATTAAACATTGTGGGACAAAATTTTCCTGTCAAACTAATAATAGATTGTAAGTTTTCCGGGTTAAGCTGTATTTCCGGATCATGTACGGTTTATTTCGTTGAGGATCCGCATCCAGAAAAATTACAATTAATGTTTGGGTTTGAAGACGACGTGACCTCGTTTTTCTTGTTCGCAATTAAAAGAAATGAAATACAAATTCTGGACAGAACACATACAGTGACACTAACTACACCACTGATGTGTTTACTGCATGTTAATAGTTTAAAGTGGATACTAAATTAGATAGAATGAACATAAAAGAGAAATTGAATGGACTAAGTTGTAGTTTCTGTGAGCTTTCGAAAACGGATCTTCGCAGATCTGGAGAAAACGGCTTCTTGTTGTGGTGTGCCTGAGGCGATGGCAATGTCTCCTTTACCACGGACTTGAAAGAATTTCTTTACTAATTGATATATCAAAATAGCATGATTCAAACGGCGTTATCATCTCGAATTCCGTACTCGATTTATCACGCGAAAAAAACACAAGTTTAAATATTTTTTAACGCCACTTGTAGTCACACTTCAGTGCTGTGACTAAGTGTGCTTACTCTCGACCCCAATATGCTTGGTTCAAACCTGCAAATATGCCCTTTTTCAGAAGCTTTATGATAAAAATAAATAAATACATAAAAAATACAGAACACATTTCAACAATTCACTAAAAAATCTGATCAGTTTTGTTGTGTGTGTGTGTGTGTTTGTGTGTGTGTGTGTGTTAATCACAAGTGGTCTTGAAGGCCTTGCCTCTCTTGTTATTTATTCATTTGATTCAGTGATTAAAATTTTGTTTTGGTTAGTGTTAGACTTTCACCACTGGATTCATGAGCATGTCTGTGCGCTTGTTTTCTCAAATCAAAATAACAGATTTATAAAATGGTAAACAGATTTATAAATCGTTTATTCTGGTGGAACCATTTTATTTTGCCGTTACTTTCCACAACGTAAACGATGTCTCGAAACACGCTTGAACAAATGATAAACAACAGAGGTGGCGAAAATTGCTGTTTGATGTTTTTTTCCTACCAAAATGGGGATCGTCATGTTTTCACTCGCGTCTGATCTGTCTGCAGATATACACAAAGATGCTGTCGACAGTGACCCAAGGATCAAAGTCGCTGGTGACTCAGTTCAGTATCAGGGAGATTTAACAGGATTCTTCCTAACTGGAAGAGATGGGTCAGATAATAACAGCTATCAAGCAATAGCAACAGCTCAGAGTTTACGCATTAATAATAATAATAATAATATTGGTATTTATATAGCGCTGAATCTTGTGCAGAGATATATCAAAGCGCTTTCGCACCAGTCATTCACACGCATGCATAACTCTAAAACCGGAAAAACTGAAGACAAGGAAGAGGCAGGGAAGGGAGGCTATTTTGGGAAGAGGTGGGTTTTAAGGCCAGACTTGAAAGAGCTGAGTGTGGAGACTTAACGAAGCGAAAGAGGAAGTTCATTCCAATCGCAAGGTCCAGAGACACAGAAAGAACGGCGGCCAACAGTCGAGAGCCTGAATCTGGGTATGCGTAAAGAGAGTGGATCCGAAGCTGATCGCAGTGAGCGAGATGGAGTGTAGAGGTGAAGGCAGCCACAGAGAAAGGGAGGGGCTGATTTGTGAATACATTTATAACATAGAGTGCTGATCTTGTATTTTATTGTGTGTGAGACAGGGAGCCAGTGGAGATGTTGCAAAAGAGGAGTGATATGTTCAGATCTTTTCTTTCTGAGGACGAGTCGGGCAGCAGAGTTTTGTATGCGATGAAGGGACTGAATGGATGAAGCAGGCAAACCAGACAATAGAGAGTTACAGTAGTCAAGGCGAGAGATAATGAGAGAAACAAGTCTAGATGTTGCGTCAATGGACAGATATTTCCGGATGAAACTGATGCGCCGCAATTGACAGTAGCAGGATTGACATGTCTGTCTGATAAATTTTTGCATGGACAGTGTGTTGTCAAGGACAACGCCGAGGTTCCTGACTGAACTGGAAAGAGGGATGGATGTACTGCCAAGTTTGATTGTGTCAGTTGTGATGGAAGAGAGTTTTTGTTTAGTTCCTATGATCATTGCTTCAGTTTTGTCCATGTTCAACTGTAACTTATTTAGAGTCATCCTATTTTGAATGTTTAGGAAGTAGTTGGATGTTTCTTGCAAGAGCGATGACAGTTTTTCGGAGGTATCACTCTTCTGGAGTTAAGTGTCATCAGCATAAGAATGATGACTGAAATTATGGCGGTTGATAATTTCAGCGAGAGGAGCAGTGTATAGTGTGAATAGCACTGGGCCTAAAACAGATCCCTGTGGGGCTCCATGTTCAGATTAACGGGTTCAGACTGGAAATTTGTCAACATTGACAGACTGGAATCGATCAGTGAGATAAGATTTGAAGCAGTTTAGAACAGTGCCGTTGATACCAAATGTAAAATGAAGGCGGGAAAGAAGGATTGAATGGTCTATCGTGTCAAAGGCGGCTGACAAGTCGAGAAGGGTGAGAAGGGGGATCTGTCGTGAGTCGGACGCTAGCAGTAGGTTATTCAGGATGTGGAGGAGTGGTTTTGGTGCTGTGGTCAGCATGATAGGCAGACTGAAATGGGTGGATGAGATTGTTGAAACAAAGGTGATTGTTGAGCTGCTTCAGGACAGCTTTTTCAGAGGAGTTTGGACAGGAATGGAAGATTAGAAACTGGTCGATAGTTTTTCAAAATGTTTCCTGGTATAGGATCGAACTCACAGGATTTTATTGTCATTTCTTTCAGGATTTCTTGGACTTCTGTTTCAGTTAATGATTTAAAGGAATGGAGAGGAGTGCCGTTGAATTGAGGATGAGGATGAGCAGGTTGGAAAGACATTTGGTCTAAGATTGTA
Source organism: Babylonia areolata (assembly GCF_041734735.1). Lineage (NCBI taxonomy): Eukaryota > Metazoa > Mollusca > Gastropoda > Neogastropoda > Buccinidae > Babylonia > Babylonia areolata. Next base: position 25,858,475 of record NC_134904.1, on the reverse strand, counting down.
CGAATATTTTGGACTTTGTCGAAAAAGAAAGAGAAGACATTGGGGAGTTCAGATAAAGTGTAGGCAGAAGGAAGAGGAGTCTTTTTTGCAGTACCGAAAAGATTTGACATGATAGAGTAAAGAGATTTGGTGGATGTGGCATCGAGAACTTGAGAAGAAAAGAAAGTTGTCTTCGCTGATGAGATCATATTTTGACTTTATTTGTTTATTTTCGAAAGATTTGATCGGGGACGTTCACTTTTGTGGATCGCCATCGCCGTTCCAATTGGCGACGTTTGCGTTTAACATGTAATATTCATGGGACGGCATGTGAACGATGATGAAAGAAACGTTACCACCAGTTATTAAAGCAGACACAAATGAGATCCAGCCTAGCCATCCAAAGTATTACTGTAAGTCGTGTTGTTATCGCTGTGAAGGTCTGATTGCGGCAGGTGTTGTTTTCTTATATGTGCTGATATCGCTGATAGTCCAGGGCAGATACAAAAATGATCCAAATGTGTGCAACAAATCCGTTCTTTTCACGATAAAATAGAATAAATCATACTGATCACGCTGATATAAAGTTGACCGTTGTAGGTGGGCGGGAAAATGATTAGATTTTGATTTTTAATAATTATTTTTCACACATCTGGCCATGAGAGAGCGCCTTACAAAGAGTGGCAAGACAAGAGCAAGCCAGGGTTACGCAAGCGCGGTATAAGGGGTCGCCAGAGGAAAGCGTTTAGCGCGGTACAGTACTTGTGACTGACTGCTGCCGCGCTGATGCTGTCCTATACCTCCGTTAGTAGGACACTGCGGCAGATGACAGATACTGTACAGAAAATAAGAGAACTCTTTGGGGTCAAAAGGAAACAAACATTTTTAATTGCATGTATTGTATACTAAATCGATAAAAGACACAAATTCGCTTTTATGAATGTTTTCCAGTTTCTTACCAGTCATGACATTTCATAAAGAATGAAAACAGTATTATACTGACTGCAAAGGTGAATTTACAAAGGCAGCACGGGATAATTTAGTTCGTAAGTACAATTTTGTTGACATTTTACGCAATGCACAACTTGGAAATACTTCATGCTCTGCTTATTAACGAGTAGTATATCAGTATCTGAATATGTGTTAACCAGGTTTGTTTCAATGAACATTGTCGGAGCGCTGTCCAGAAAATTAATTCAGAAAGCATGGAAGGCAGATGATGGCAAAATCGACCAGCATCATGTCTTGATGTGAAAAGATCGGTATGAAATACATATTTTTCTTTGGAACTGAACCGGTATTTGCAAATGTGACTCACGAACCCTGGCGCAGTAGACACGTCAGTTTACGGTGGGAAAGAAAATGCATCTGGCTGGAGTATGAAGATGGCAAAATGAAGTGCATCAGATAGTCATGAAGAGCAAAGACTGCCTGGAAGATGAAAATGGGTCAGTCTCCAGAACCTTTTGGAAATGGGGGTCTCTCAGTCTGATTAATATAAACATGCGTTTACAATGATTATTCAAATGTCTCACATGTTATCAGGATTGCTATTGAATAGAGAACTGTCTTCAACAATTTTGTGAGAATGTGTTTTGTCCTTGTGTCTTAAATGTGTTGAAAATTATCAAAAACATTCAAAATTTCGGCGCCATTTTGCGAGATGACAATGTGTCTGAACATGGAGTGGTCAGAAACAAATAAGTACAAACCTTATTAAGGTCCAGTACATACAGACCTGATCTATATTCATTTGTTGTTATAATAGAACATTGATCATCAATAAAAATTGTATATTAACTTCGAAATATTACGCAAAAAAACCGCGTGACAGGCGTAAACAACCCGTTCCTCTTGACATGTTTTTTTTTTTATTCATTCAAAGGCAAGCACATTCATGAATACACTACACGTTGTTTACTTGCAACAGGTGGTCAACACATCTATCTTCAACAGCACATGCACTCATTTTCTGGTAAAAATTGCTATCAAATATTTGAATACAATCGACGTCGCATATTAATTTTCGGTTCAGCTTTTCTGTGTTACTTCTGTGCATGTAAACGTCACAATAAAAATATACATGCAAACAATATTAGAACTGTTTTCAGATAAATCATGCAGATACATCTCGGGAAACCGTAAATAGGTTGGACAAACACCCTTCAATGGTATGTGTTTGAACACGGATTCAGAGAATGTGTTATTTCCGAAAGCGTTTGAAATGTACATATTTTACACGGAAATCTCCGGTATGTTCATTCGCACCCAGTGGTTGATATATTGTTTGAAACTAAATTGTGTATGTTAATTTTGTCGTTGCTATGGTTTGTTTATGCATTTTTTTCTCATCCGATTAAGTTTAGACACAATCACTGTTTCCGACACATGGCGAGATGCAGTAATATTCGGATACTGGCGTTAAGATTTCGAACCAAGTCAACGCATGTAGTTGGATAAGACTGCTTTCAGTTGAAGACTTGTTGCATCAAAAATTCCAAACAACAAAGTTCAAAGTAAAAAAAATCACCCCAATAATTACCTTGAATCTGGCTTTTGCTGTCTGGTGAAGTTTTATCACGAAATGATGCAGTTTATCAGTTCACGTGACAGACGAAGTGTGATATGAAAAAATTCGTTGTATGCGAAACACGTCAGTCCCTACGTGCTTATTGTGTAGGCCCAACACGGCTTATATCACAGATTGACATAAGTTTACATTTGGGCCAACAGCAAAGTGAGAGCTGTATTATCAATGGTTTCTCCAGTCAATGGGAAACCATTTACAGCTTAGTCTTTTGTGAAGGACTATGACTCTCAAACCAGGAGGCAAAATTGCACTGGCTCTTAGTGCTGCAGCCTTGTGGGCAAGTTGGCCTTTGGGAACCATCCCAACGCCGACTGTCCTAAAACCCTCATGGCCGAGAGAGTGGGGATGTACTTGGGCAAGACTCTCTCCAGTATAATCAAATTCTATCCCAAATAGTCGGAACAGCAGTTGCCTCCTCTGCTGTTCTGATGGTCATAGTCGGACACGAATGACTATCATATATTGTTTTTCAGAATTTGATTAGAACAGCCACATTTTACATCACACAAGTTCTGAAAAACCAAACTATACACTGATTGTGAAAGTAATTTCTTAAAATTAATGAAGTTTGAAGCATTTCACGTTTAGTAGTGTTTGAGATGAAGTCTGTATTCCTTCAGGTTTGTTCACTGTCAGGATAAAGCTAATCAGTTTTCTGCTGATTGATTGAATAAAAAGATACAAAGAATCCGGTGCTTTTAATGCAATTAGTCAGTTAAAGAGGATAACTTTTGTCAAGTAATATAAATTATACTGTTCCCGTTTCATGATATAATCAACAGTAGTACTTTAAACAGTTAAACATTGGAGAGAATTGATGTGAAAATGGAGTGCTTGCTACGTTTCTGAAAAAAAAATCATCCAGGGTGGGGAAATTAGTCTAGGTATTTTGGGTTCCATCTTACATATGTCATAAGTTTTTAGGTAATTATTCATAAAATACATAATTTTGCTCTGACATTGTTTGATTTCGTTGCATGGGCTAAGGACTGCATGATAGATTCATTATTATCATTATCATGAATCCAGTAATTCAAACATCTATGTTAGGAAAGTTAGTTTGGGTAACTTGGATTCAGTGTTACACATGTTACAACAAAGTGTTATATAATCATTAATAAAATAAATGATTTATTATCATTATTGATATTATCAGTATCATTATTATTACTTATATCTCACGCCAAATTGACGAATACTTCACCAGGGTTCATGAGTCACATTTGCAAATATCGATTCATTTCCAAAGAAAAAGATGTATTTCATACCATTCTTTTCACATCAAGACATGATGTTGGTCGATTTGGCCATCATCTGTCTTCCATGCTTTCCGAATTAATTGTCTGGACAGTGCTCCCACAACGTTCATTCAAACAAACCTGGTTAACACATATTTTTGACTCACATGTGTAAACAAAGTGAGTCTATGTTTTAACCCGGTGTTCGGTTGTCTCTCTGTGTGTGTGTGTGTGTGTGTGTGTGTGTGTGTGTGTGGTAAACTTTAACATTGACATTTTCTCTGCAAATACTTTGTCAGTTGACACCAAATTAGGCATAAAAATGGAAAAATTCAGTTCTTTGCAGTCACCTTGTTTAAAACAATATTGCACCTCTGGGATGGGCACAAAAAAATAAAAAGGAAGCCTAATTATATGCAAACTGCATTTACTGTTATACTTACATTTTTTGTATTCTCTAAACTTGGCACTTTGATCTGATATTCTGACACAACAACAAGAGCAGTCATTTTTATCATTTTTTGTTCAAACAGGAACTTCTTTTGCTAAGCATGGAAGTTTTATTTATTTTGCAAACGTTTTGGTGCAGATAGTAAAAAAGGGAAATTAATCTGTAATTAATGCTAGGGGACCTAATTTGCTTTAAACTGATCTTTCTCATCTTAAACATTACATTTTGAAATTATACTCAATACATTAAAAGCTTGGATTTTTTTTTTTTTTTTTTTTTTTAAGTGTATCACAAGTGAGTCTTGAAGGCCTTGCCTCTCTTGTAATATTTATATTCTACATGTTAATAAGCAGAGCCGCAAGTATTTCCCAGTTGTGCATTGTGTAAAATGTCAACAAAATTGTACTTCAGAACTAAATGATCTCGTGCTGAAACTGGAAACTGGAAAACATTCATAAAAGCAAATTTGCGTCTTCTACCGATTTAATATAAAATACATGAAATTGAAAATGTTTGTTTCCTTTTGACCCCAAAGAGCTATCTTACTAGCTCTCTGTACAGTATCTGTTATCTGCCGCAGTGTCCTGCCCACAGATCAGCATCAGAGCCACATGTACTGTACCGCGCTACACGCTTTCCTCTGATGACCAACAAACCGCGCTTACGTAACTTTCACCTGCTCTTGCCTTGCGACTCTTTGTAAGGCGCTCTCACACGGGCAGAAGCAATAAAACCACACGAATCTTGACATTAAAAATCAAAATCTAATTATGTTCCCGGCCCACTACAGTGGTCAACTTTATATCAGTGTGATCAGTATGATTTATTCTATTTTATCGTAAAAAGAACGGTTTTGTTGCACACATTTGGACCTAACGCCAATTTTAATCTAAATTCCCTGGCCTATAACAGTAATAGGTCAGCACGGCTGGGGTTCATGCAACAAGTGAAGCAAAAGTAAAGGAGCTTCTATCTACATCAATCAGTCAACTGATCGCCCAGCCACCAACCAACCGCCACACTTCATTCAATCAAAATAAGGTTTTTCTCTATTTTATTTTGTGTGCATTGAGTTTGATGAGCTAACCAACAAAACAGGGCGGCTTCTGTACAAGACTTTCTGTGTAGGCGACATCACAGTGACTGCATTGGCAGCTGCTTTGTTGATGGTCTTGTAGACTGCAACATTATGGGGCAGCGATGTTGCGTGAGGAGACTGCGTATGGAGATACCGGAAGGACGGAGAGAGAGAGAGCATAATTACCCTCATATCATAGAACTCCACGTGACACTTAACGTCCGGACGATTATCATTAGCAACTCCCATCACCTGTGCTCAGCGGAACGCTAAAACGGCTCCCGGACATCGGGCGATGAATATTTGATGGCTTTAACTTCTGTCACCGCTAAGTGCCTTGACTGCTCCTATCTGCCCGACCCCTTATCTCTCCCCCCTTTAGCGAAGTTGTTGACGGTGATGGCACAGTAGTGTGTGTGTGTGTGTGTGTGTGTGACTTTCTTTTTATCTGTCTGGTTGGTTGGTTGATTTGCTTCTTTGTTTTTGAAATAACATTTTCATGGGTGAAATGAAGGAACCTTTTTGATTGATTGATTGATGTGGATACTTATATAGCGCCTATCCTCGGTCAGAGACCAAGCTCTAAGCGCTTTACATACACGGGGGCATTTGCACCACAGGCTGCCTACCTGGGTAGAGCCGACTGACGGCTGCCACTGGGCGCTCATCATTCGTTTCCTGTGTCACTCAATCAGATTTCAGACGCACACACATACACACTCAGACAGACATGTAACATTTTACGTGTATGACCGTTTTTTTTTTGTTTCTTTTTTATTTACCCCGCCAGGTAGGCAGCCATACTCCGTTTTCGGGGGTGTGCATGCTGGGTATATTCTTGTTTCCATAACCCACCGAACGCTGACATGGATTACAGGATCTTTAACGTGCGTATTTGATCTTCTGCGTGCGCATACACACGAAGGGGGTTCAGGCACTAGCAGGTCTGCACATATGTTGACCTGGGAGATCGTAAAAATCTCCACCCTTTACCCACCAGGTGCACCGAGATTCGAACCCAGGACCCTCAGATTGAAAGTCCAGCGCTTTAACCATTCGGCTATTGTCACCTTTGAAATAAATGTGACAGAAAAGCTTGCACCATATCAAACATCAAGACTTAGATTGGTTCGGTTTTCATGCACCCTACGCGAGGGTATAGCATTGTGAAACACCTGCTTCTGTAACCTTCATGTAGAAAGTTGAATCATTTCGATGGTTTTCCCAGCATCCCTTGGGAAAGATTCGGGTCACGTCTTGGTATGTATTTTTGTTTGAGTTATATACATTGCCATAATTTTGGTGTTTGCTATTGATTCCGCAGTTAAATTTGAGGTCGATGCATTGCAACTAGTAATCTGTATCATTTGAAATACAATAAACAGAATAAGTTTCAGTGTCATCACTTTCGTTGTCTTCGCTAACACCATTCTCATGGTCATGAACGTCGTTGTTGGAGATCGTCATCTCCCTCTTTTTCTGTTGTTTTTTCTCTTTAGTTTTTCTCTAAGATTTGTGTTGCGAAAAAACAAGAAACCAACCTCGATGACAAACAAAATGTTTTTGATAAAAGTAAAGGGGACTTCCCACACTTTCTCGCGCGCCCAATGCAATTGAGAGAAACTGCGGGACTGCGAAAAAGAGTGGGCTAACCTCCCCTTCTGTTTGTGTCCCCTCGCCTCCCACATCCTACCCCCTTTCCCGTCACCCTCAACCCTGCTCTGTCCGCAGCTCAGAGAAGCTGTTAATAGACCCCTGGAGAGTTCCGTGCTTTCGTGACTTAAGAGGCGCGTCACTTCATCTTACTCCCCGAATTTGCGAGCAACAAACGCGATCGAAAGAGGCAAAACGTGCAAACAGCAGGCTTCGTTTTTTCGACATATTTCTTCATATTTTAGTTTTCTTGTTGTGGTGCATACGATGGCACTTCATTGTACAATGTTTAGTTATAGCAATAGAGGCTATTAACTGAAGAAATGGAGGACAGCAAACTGTGAAATCTACGACGTTCCGCGCTATACTTCCGAGCGCTTGTGCAATGCACGTTTGTAAAACGTTGTTGTTGTTTGTTGTTGTTGTTTTTGTTTGTTTTGTTTGTTTGTTTTTTTTTGGGGGGGGGGGGTTAAAGAAAAGGGGAAAAAAAGAGTTAACAGTTGGACAATTTTTTTGTTTTGGAGGAAAGGATGATGGTGAATGTTGCTTTTCCCCTCTCCATCTCACCCAGGAAAGTCTTGTGCATACAGATATTAGGTGTACATCTGTAGTACTGGTGTGCTCATCGTGCACCAGTTGCAATCAACCAAACATCACAAGAATGAATAAGGTTCAAACTATGAAACGAAACATAAGTGATTTCGATAACTGAACAGAAAAGCTCAAGCATTGTTTTTCTTTTTTAAACAAGTCGTGTCCTGTTCACTGATGAGATGTTATCACTGACGACGGAACACTCAAAAATATCTTACATGGCAACAAGTTCGTCTAACTGTAGTAAATCCTCCACTGTCTTTTTCCTCACGTGAAAGAATGATTTCAACGCCTCTAGGGTCGAGAAACGCAGGGACTGAAGTGTCGAGGTCGCACATGTTTACACCTTTTGTTTAAGCGCTGCTTGCATTTGGGATGAAAGTTATATGCTCATGCGCAAGATCCAAGATGGCCGCGGAACTTCCCAGAAGTCTGTTGACGTCACGAGTCAGCAATGTACGTACGCACTGCTGGTCTTCTCAACAACTCCTTGCCAACGAAGTACGAATAAGGGAACGATCATATCGCAGTGCTCGGCGGGGACAAGTGTGGACAAAGTGCAGCGATGGCCTCGTGGTAACGCGCCCGACCTGGAAACGAGTGTCCACGGGTTCGAATAAGTCCTACCAGGATTTTTATCCCCATTCCCCCCTCCATACACTTTGAGCGGCGGTCTTAGTGCTCATCATGGTTCGGGCGGTACCGATGAGTTATTTTTCGCACAGGTTGTCACTGATCAAGTCTACTCATTTAACTTTTTAAGAAGTTTTCACATTCTCTCCAGTACAGCCTTTACTCCCTTTTTTCTCTTACATTCTTGTGCCAAACAGGCTTGCAGTCAACTGAAGAGTGCAGACAGATCTCCATCTTAACAAATATTTCGAGCGCCCTTCTCTTGGACTTTAAAAAAGCAAAACAAAACAAAACAAAAACAAAAACAAAAAACACACAAAAACAAAACAAAACAAAAAACAAAACAAAACGAGTATACAATAAATTAGAAAAGGTGTTAGCAGCATATATGTGTACCAAAAGTGGCGCGGATTGAACTAGTTATGTTGCGTTTATCTGTGCTCTTTATTTCCTTTCTTTTTTTCTGTCGATAAATTACCTTTGAAAAAAACAGAATGGAAGACATGGTGCCATGCAATATGTCATTTTTATCCCACCTTTCAGTTTGAAACTTGCAGATGATACATATTGCTTTATACCAGTTTATTAGTATTTGTGATTTTATTCCGTTTTGGATAACAGCCACAAAAAAGTCTGAAGATGGAAGGCTGATTAAAACACTATGTTGGAGTCTCCCGTCGGACCGACGGATGAGTAGGTAGGCAGGCTTATCTGTCGGTGTGTGTCCTCATATGGGAGAAGAGGCCGTTTCTGGATGCGCAGCACTTCCCACAGGTGTTGCAAGGAAAAACGTCTCCAGAAGTTGAGCCCTGCTTCCTTCGCTCACGCTTCTCCTTAATGGCCAGCGTTCTCTTGTTTTCAAACGTCTTCATGCCACTAGAGCACAGCATCCTCCAGCGAGAGCGGTCAAGGGCATCAGTTTCCCAGGAAGCGATGTCTATGTCACAGGCTTTTGAGGTTTGTCTTCAAGGTGTCCTTGAAGCGCTTGCAGGGTCTTCCAAGTTCGGGATCCTGCTGTCTGTCATGCGGACAACGTGTCCTGTCCAGCGTAGCTGGCACTGGATCAGCAGGCTTTCGATGCTGGGCAGGCCGCTCCTCTCTAGGACCTGGAGGTTGGAGACCCTGTCTTGCCACTATATGCCGAGGTTCTTTCGTAGGCATCTCTGGTGAAACTGCTGAAGTTGTTGAATGTGACGGCGATAAGTCGTCCATGTTTCACAGCAGTACAACAAGGTGGTCAGCACAACATCTCTGAAGGTTTTGATTTTGGTGTGAGCCTGATGCCTTTGTTGTTCCACAGCCTGTTGTTGAGTCTGCCAAAGGCGGAGCAGGCCTTGGCGATGCGCAGCGTCACTTCTGCATCAAGGGCTCCCTTGATCTCTGTGTCATCGATCTTGATTGCAGGTGGGGTAGGAGGCACTGGCGTTCTGTGAGCTAGCTGGTTGGTACATGGACTCGGTCTTGCTGAGGCTGATGGTGAGTCCAAAGCGCCTGCAGGAGGTTGAGAACCTATCCATAATGAACTGCATGTCCTCATGGGTGTGTGCAGCAAGAGTGCAGCCATCAGCGAAGAGGAACTCTCTCAACAGTGCCTCAAACACCCTGGACTTGGCGTAGAGTCGCCGCAAGTTGAAAAGTTTGCCATCTGTGCGAAACTGAATGTAGATGCCCCGGTCACAGCCTTGGAAGGCGTCAATCAGCATGGCAGAGAAGTGAATGGAGAACAGTGTGGGTGCCAGGATGCAGCCCTGCTTCACTCCATTTACCACAAGGAACGGATCCGACATGTCAGTATTTTCCTGTACTCTCGCCTGCATGCCATCGTGGAATGATGCAATCAGCTGAATTAGGCTCTCTGGGCAGCCGACCTTTAGGAGGATCTTCCACAGACCACGGCGGTTCACCGTGTCGAAGGCGTTCGTCAGGTCTACAAAGACCATGTGAAGCTCCTTGTTCTGCTCACGGCACTTCTCTTGCATCTGGCGTACGGCAAACACCATGTCACATGTTCCCCAGCCTGAGCGGAAGCCGCACTGTGCTTCAGGGATGACTGTTGGAGACATGGTCGACCAGTCTGTTCAGTATGATGCGGGCGAAGATCCTGCCGGTGATGCAGAAGAGAGAGATTCCACGGTGGTTATCGCATGATGTTTTGTCTCCCTTTAATTAGAACACTATGGAAGGGTGCTTAACCTCCTGTGCTAAAACACTATAGAAGTGTGGTTGAAACACCAAGAAAGAGTGGCTAAAACACTTCGAAAGATGTTTAACACACTATAGAATAGTGGTTAAACTGTAAGGAAGGGTGCTTAAAAACTATAGAAAGGTAGTTACAGTCGGTAAGGGTGTTAACACACTGCTCATGGGTGCTTAAAACTATGCAAATTTGCTGTATAAAAAAGGGAAGGGTAGTTAAAACACAAGGGAAGGGTGCTTGAATACTATAGAAGGATGGTTAAAACAACAGGAAAGGGTGGTTGAAACAACAGGAAAGAGTGGTTAATTCTATGGATGGGCAATTAAAACTATATGGGAGGGTTATTGAAAAATATAAAAAGGTGGTTAAAACACTATAGAAGTGTGGTTAAAACACCTGCAATCAAGAAGGGTGGTTAAAAAACTAGGGAACGGTGCTTTAAACACAAAGGAAGGGTGGCTAAAACACTATAGAGAGGTGTTAAAAACTCTATAGAAGACTGCTTAAATATACAGAGGGGCGGTTAAAACAATTAGGAAGGGTGGTTAACACAATTTGAAAGGGTGCTTAAAGACTACAGAACGGTGGTTAAAACGTTACAGATGGGTGGTTAAATCTCTATTGAGGTGTGATTGAAACTCTGTGGAAGGATATTTAAAACACTATGCAAGGGTGCTTAAAACACTATGATGTATTGCCACATTACTAAGAACATTTAATGCTGGACACTATAATGCCAAAGGCAAGTAATTCACTTTCTTGAGTGCATGAAAATGGACAAAAATCACGTTGATTGTGTTACAATTGAACGGTAATATAGCTTGATATCATGTATTTTAGGCATCTGTACACACGTTTATGCTTAGCAAATTGACACACAACGTTTCAAGTGATTACCGCGTTAAGAGAGAGAGAGAGGGAGAGAGAGAGTTAATTACAACCATTAGTCATTATCGGTGCTTCCCCGTCAGGCAGAAGCGAATCCCAGGGTGTGAGGTGAACAGTAGGAAGCACTGGTGTCAAACGTTTGAAGGCGAGGGATGGGGCAAGACATCTTGCCGATAATCGTAAAGCGCGCCACGGGACAGGATGTCAGGGGCGGCCATTTTTACGGTTATGGTTCAGTGATAGAGTGTTTTATGGTCCGCAGACGAGCTCTTTCTGCGTGTGGGACGTCGTCGTCGGTAGTGGATGCGGAGATTAAGGTGTCTGATATCATGGTTAATTCTTGATGAGCAAATGGAAGTTATGGCGAATGCGTGTGTGCGTGTTTGTGTGCGCGCGTGCGTGCGTGTGTGTGTGTGTGTGTGTGTGTGTGTGTGTGTACTGAGATGAAAAAGTCAATTAGTTTTATGCATTAGCTGTCAAAGTTAAAATAGAAAAACAGAGAGGTGGTGTGCATGGGCGGGAAGGATAGGAACAATTCACATGGTGTTTCTGCATACATACCTGGGTGAAAAAATACCGGGTGGGAAAAGGGGGGAATGTACTCCCAGGAACCAAACGGTGAGACATAACACTGAAAAGGTGTATCTCCTCCTCACTTTTGCATTCGTGCAAGAGCTGCAACTCCCACTCCACTCATCGTTTCTACATGTGAGCCTTTTTTCTTCTTCTTCTTCTTTTTCAACCCGCTGCATATAGACAGCTGTGCTCCATTTTCGGGGATGTCAACGCTGCATTGATGTATTGATTTCGTAACTCAGCAAACGCTGCCGTGAAGCATCTTTAACTTCTGTTTTTGGTCTGCACACTCCGAGAGAGGGTGGGGTCCCAGGGGGTGAAGGCACATCATGCTGATCTACATAAACATTTTGTTGTGGGATATCGAAGGGGGAAAAAGAGAAAAAGAAGAAGAAAAAACAAAGAAACAAACAAACAAAAAAACCCACAGACGCTGAGTGTTACGCGATACGGGGATCCAATACAGGACTGAAAGCACAACGCTTTAATTAGAAGGGAATCATTACACCCAGTACGTTCCTCTTCCTTCTCTTTCTATTGATCAGTTTTTGTCACACCTGGATGATTTGGGACATAGCAGGTGAGAGAGTAAGGTAGATAAAGAGACTGTCAAAATACACAAACATGTCATGTTTTTTTGGCCTGCATTATAATTTTTAGGCAGAACTTCAAATTCGGTGGGTTTCTTCTTGTTGTTTTAAATACGAGTCCAGCTTAATGTCAAGTAAAAGTTTCTCTCCCATTCATTGAGTTAGTTAGATTCACCCGTATGTGCATTGTGTTGTCCGTTCTCCAAAACTTTGAGCGTGTTTCCGCCTTTGCATATCTGTAAATGTCGGAACACCGTCATTCCATTTTACAAAATTTATGATAATGGAATAAAATCGCCAAACGCATATCCATATATGAATATAATCAATGAAATTGATGGCAACACACGCAAGCGTGCGCGCGAAGATGACACGTCGAATGAAACAGAGGTTGCCACAAACCACTTGTTACGGATGCGTTCAATGAACAACGTTTTACAAACAACTGATTTACTCGGTAAACTTACATTATTTTCGACGCTTTGTATTGACAGAATAACACAATTTCGACAAAAATCATGTTTTTATGTTAAGGTTCTAAACATATACCATCAAATATGACTAGATATATCTAAACATTTCAATAATATATATATATATATATATATTTTTTTTTTTTAATTATCGGTCAGCACAGAAAAAAAATCAGAAAGAAAGAAGGAGAGAATAACTGAACAAAATGAACATACAAATCATAATTACAACATCAGTAATGACGTGAGGTCGTTTGAAAAACAACCTTTTTTCTGATTTCTTCACATTTGTGGGCAGACTCGATTTTTACGTAGATCCATAAATCCACAGATTAATTGATTAATTCATGACAAGACGACTTGATTAATTAATTAAAGTTCGAATAAGTAAATAAACGGAACTTTTTCATATACTAACTTTTATAAATTTGAATTGGTAAATAATAATATTAATTATGAAAACAATAATAATAATAATTATTATTATTATGATAATAATAGTAATAGCTCATCATTTCTATATTACTCTTCTTCTTCTGCTTATCATTATCATCATGATCATCATCATTAGTATCATATGGAGCGTATATCACAGACTGCCATAAGTAATTAACAGTTGGGCCAACAGCAAAGTGAGAGCTGAATTATCAATGGTTTGTCCATTGCGATGGGAAATCATTTACAACTTAGTCTTTTGTGAAGGACAGTGACTGTCTGACTAGAAGGCAAAATTGCACTGGCTCTTAGTGCTGCAGCATTGGGGGCTAGTTTGCCTTTAGGAACGATCCCAACGCCGACTGTACGAAACCCTTCTTGGCCGAGAGAGTGGGGATGTAACTTTGGCAAGACACTCTCCGCTGTAAATCTAGCCCAGATATCTGGGACAGCATGCAGTTAACTCCTCTGCTCAGAACGATGGTCATAGTCGAACACGACTGACTATCATACATTAAAAAAAAATTTTTATATCAACATTATCATCATCATTATCGCAACAATAACAATAATGTTATCATCATAGGACAGTCTACATTCAGATTCCATTCTTTTGAAATCTGCGCTCGCTTGTTTTGGTCAGTCGATGTCACGAACAAACAGAACATGCAGGACCTTTCTTGCGAAAATGTATCAATTAACAAACTGATTTAAAAAACAACAGCAAATAACTAAAATGAGCAAGGAAAGAAAACAGTAAACAAACAAATGAATTAAACGAAGAAACTACGATTCTGTGCATTGCATTATAATTTTCCCGAGAACAGAAAGTTTCTATTGTTGTTTTCTTTGTCGTTCGGTTGTCTGTCTGTCTGTTTGTTTGTTTTTTGTTTGTTTGTTTGTTTGTTTTTGGTTTGTTTGTTTTTTTGTCTGTGATCACTTTCCACAAAACACAAAAGAGGTGTTGGCTGGGCTTTTGTTGTTGTAGCTTTAAATATTACGTATGTGTACGCCTTCTCAACGCTATCAAGTAACCGGAAACATATATTTAACTGCGTCTGTCTACATACATTTAACTATTACAGAACCGGACCATTCTTGCGGCATTTCCTCATCCGACTGGCCGTACTGCATACGTCTCGGGAGACTAAAATATTCACTGCAGTTACCTTTCTTTTCTTTCTCTCTCTCTTTTTTTTTTTAAATAGTCTGCACGTGCGGCGTGCACACCCACTTTCGTCGGATTTTCGTCGGGACTCCCCGGTTAATTTATTATTATTATTATCATTTTTTTTTTTTTTTTTTTTAATTAAAGCGAGAACCGCGTGCTCATGCGCGTCTCCATTTCGTTTTTTTCCAGGTCACCGAAAGGCTAAAATTCCGTCGTTAAACTCGCTATTTTGACGAAAGGATTTTCAACAGTTTCGTTACTATTTTTGCAAGTTTACAAGGAGTATATGGTTTTATAATTTCACCCATTATTTCCTTCAGTCTTCTGTGCTTACTTTCAGCGTGTTTCTTGTCATGTCTATGCCATTACGTATTCGAACTGATCCATTTATAAACTAAGCCGAAACGTTGTCCGAACAAAAGCAGCGCGAACTCAGAGAAGCGAGTTACGGTGGTGGGCTGCCCGTGTCGTCATGTGACCTACTTCTCGCTCTGCATGCGATGGAAGGTCTGCCACGAAAGCGGGCTGCACACCCTCCTTTCGTCCGATTTTCGTCGGGAATCCCGGTTATTTCTAGCGAGAACCACATGCGCATGCGCGTCTCCATTGTCGGTTTTCTAAGTCAGTGAAATGCTAAAATCTTGTCTTGGACATCGCTGTTCCGACAAAAGTATTTTGAACAATTCCGGTGAGTATTTTTGCACGTTTACAAGCTATATTTGATTTTTATAATTACACCATTTATTTGCTTTAATCTTCTATGTTCACTTGTAGTGTGTTTCTTGTCAAATCTCTGCCATTAAAATTAATATTCAAACTGATTTATTTCAAATTAAACACAGAGCCTCATCTGGTTTCAACTTCGAGGAGACTTGACACACCGAACATCAGTTTGAAGAATCATTTTATCCACAGCATGCATATGTTTTCAGGTCAAGGAAAATGATGTGACCAAACTGCCGAAAAGTTGTCCGGAGAACAAAACAAAACAAAAAAAACAACAGTGGAAACTCAGAAAAGCAAGTTACGGTGGTAGGCTGCCTATGACGTCATATGACCTACTTCTCGCTCTGCAAGCGACAAAAAGTCCCCGACGAAAGCGGGCCTACACACCCTCCCTATGTGTCATTTACGTCACACGCACTGTCATCCAGAAAGCGTGCGGTCATTCTTTTGGGGGGCGTCCTTCAAGTTAGTTAAGTATGTTCTGATTTTATGCCGACATCAAAGTTCAGGGATGGTTGAGGAGTGAAGGGGGAGGGGGGTGAAGTGGGTAGAACGACAGTGAACCGGACTCGCATGCTTTTGAATGCTCACGGCCAGGTTGCACAAGCGATAGCATCACCAAGTTTGCTTGGGGTTAAAAAAGAAAAAAATAGTCAAAAACTGGAGTGAGAACATCGACAACGTAACGCACTAAGAACTGTCAAATCTTAGGAGAAAAGAAATCCAACTCTATGTGATAAAGTAATTCTAACCAAATCGCTATTACTTCCCTAGTTCTCATATTCATTACATGTTCTGGCGTGACCAGAAATAATCATGTGGGGAGTGAACTCTATATTAGACAGGTTATATTAGATTGTTATGGAAACGATGATTTGGTAACAAAAGACATGATTAATATTTTTGTTGTTATCAACATAAATGTGATTTAGACCGGTTGGGTGAGCGAAGTGTATACTGGGGGTGCCTTTCGGTCAAGAGGGGTATGACATGGCCTAGGATGGTTAAATCACGGGGGTCAAAGTAGACGAGGCTGCTTTATACCCGTGATATAAACTAGCCATGGCTGTAGAGTTCAAACTGATGCAGGTTCATCATCACTAACCAAGAATCAAACACAGGACTGACGGACGTTCTTCTCTCAGCGAAACTGAAAATTGGAACACAACTATGGCCATGGTGGTTTGACCCTGCAGTCAACATGGTCTGTTTATTGTTGTTGTTGTTGTCGTTTTAATCCATTTCTTATTCCATTCTTCTTCGCAGACGTAAAAGAGCACCAAGAAGCAATGTCACCTGAAACTGGTGGACATTGTACTTAATGCTGCTGTTACGATTTGTTCAATGATAATTATGCTGCCTTTGCCACTGCCACTACTGGTATTCATTTCTGATGCTGCTGTTGCTGCTTCGACTACATCTGTCGCTTTTCGAACTGCACAGCTGCTGCTACAAGATCAGTTACAAACATACCACACAAAGAAAAGACGACGGGCATAGATACATATGATCTTCTGCGATTGACCAACACAAATTATCATCTATGTTTGTTGGTATGTGTGTGTTTATGGTTTTGATCTTGAAAACATTGATAATAATGCATCTGCGTTTTGTTGTTGTTTTGTTTGTTTTTAACAATTTCATTACCCCAGTCTGACTGTTCTTTATCAGTTAATGACCCCAGTCTGTTTTAACCATTGTATGACCCCAGCAATCCAACATCAGACCGCAGCAACGACGAGGTTTTTCAGCCCACTTTTACAAAAGTCGATTTTCGAATAAAATCAAATGTTTGTCCGCAAGCAGTTCACATGTATGTCGTCATTGTCAAAGAAACATATGTTGGAAAAAAAACAAAGTAAACAGAGACATTTATATGAAAGAAGTCTGAATATTTGTCTAAATCTATAAATCTCGCCCAGTACGCTGATGATATAGCAGTTTGGATGAACGTAACTTTGGGAAAGAAAAAGGGCCTGCGTTATATCAATCACATTAACAATTTATATCAATCAGAACTTGATCAATTAAACGTTTATATGAAAGATAATGGATTACAGTTTTCAACTGAAAGACACACATGATACTTTTTAATAATGGTGCTGCTCCCCCCAAAATTACCAACTTTTCATCTTGATGGAAGAAAACTCTTCTACAAACCTGAGGTCAAATTCCTTGGTGTTTATTTTACTCCAAAGCTAAATTGGAAGAAACATCTAGAAAACATGAGATCAAAAGCAGTGAAAAGCTTAAATTTTCTTAAAATCGTCAGTAAACAGCCTTGGGGTCAAGATCCAAAAAGACTTATTCATCTCGCTACTGCACTGGTAAGATCTAGATTGACGTATGGACAGGAGGTATTTTTCTCTGCTCCGAATGCTTTCATTAAAAAAAATGCAAAGTTTCGGTATTAAAGCCATAAAGTTGGCCCTAGGTGTTCCGTTTCATACGAACACATTACAGTCGTATAGAGCTGCAGGAATACTACCTCTTAATGAATTAAGAAAGCTAGTATCGGCAAAATATGTAATTAGAGCAAATGCTACAGAAAATTCTCTCAAAACTGAGATTAATATACGGTCTGATAAACTTTTTTCGAAACGAGCGAAACAGAACAGAAATCTAGAAACTATTTCTACATACGTGTCAGATACTATTAATCAATCAAATGTTGATCCACAAAATGTTGCTCTGATTATGAGCACTTCACCAGTTCCATTATGGGAATTAACGGGAGCAGCTTTTGAAATTCAATATTATGACATTAAGAAAGATGAAAATCCCAATAAGCTTCTCGAGTGAAATCACACTTGTCTGAAACATACCCCCAACACTTAAAAATATATACAGACGGTTCTGTTCTAGAAAATCAGTTTGCTGGTTCTGGATATGCAATTCCTGCTTTAAAAATTTGAAAATCATATCATATTGGAAAGGGCTTCTCAATTTTTACAGCTGAATTAATTGCCATCCTTATGGCATTAACATATCTAATTGATCTGCCCCTTAACTTGATTAATGTTTTATTTTGTGTCGATTCAAAATCAGTTCTGCAGTCTATCAAATCAGGTTGTACGAACATTAATTATAACATTTTTGAAATAAGATTTTTGATTCACTGTATTCAAATGAAAGGAACTAATATTGAAATGTGCTGGATTCCCTCACACAAACCTTGTTGGAGTTAACGACCTATTGGCGTCTACACTCTTAAGGTCAAGTTTGTTCGGTTGGAGTTGTTTAACCCTCGCACTGTGGGCTTTTCTCTAATGAACGTGCAGATCATCTTGCAAAACTTGGAGCTAAAAACGCTCTAAATGCAATTGAACTTCCTCATCGTTTATCATCATCTGAAATGTGTAATATTGTTGAAAGAAATATGCTAAATTCCTTTCTGTCGTTAGAAGTCAACACTTCTGCCTTATTAAATGCTAAAAGAACTGGCAGGGCTGTTAAGAGCATGGCATTTAGGTTATTGCTAAATGCCCCATACATAAAATATGTGAAAATATTGAATGCATTTGCAAGGGACGTTTAACGGTAGAGCACGTTTAAACCCGCTGTTTAGTAATGAAACCTTTTTTGCCTCCAGAAATTACGGAACACGTGTTACCCGTTTCAAATGTTAACATTTTTTGGAAAAAGTTATATATTTCAAACTTCCTTATTAAAGTTAGCTAGTTATGTGTTAAATAGTCCAGTTGGTTGTTTATTGTAGGTCCCCACATGAACCTCTTTTCAAATAATAATCTACAGAAGTAGTGCATACAATATTTGATTAGATTTTAGTAGATTTTGTACTCTTATCTCTTCCACATTCTGTTCTCTCTGTCTGTCTGTCTCTCTCTTCCATTCTTAGTCCCCTCTCCCTTGCCCCCCCTCCCCCCTACCCTCCACCTCTACCGCCCCCCTTTTCATTCGAATATACAGAAATGTCGATTTCTAATTAATACTAACAATCATCATTATGATAGGAATGATAATAATCCTAATAATAATAATAATATCATTTGTTTTCAGTCTAATATCATCATCTTAGATGAACAGACTATAAATAAATAAACGAACGAAGTGTGAATTCATCCTGTACATCAGATAATCACAGCATCTTCATCTAATATTCCAAAGTAATTCATACTTGATCCCCACCACCACCTCTCCCATTTTCTGTAACACATACATTGTAGCTTCCTTTTGCTGTGGGTCCGATTTACGTGCTTTGTGTGCACATCTACACGTGAGAATGGTATAAAAATGGTAGATTTTTTAAAAAGTTTTAAACGTATATGGTTGTAGTCTGTGTGCTCACGTCCTATTTACATCTTTGAAATAATTCCTGCCTTTCACACAAACTAAATCAACCGAAAATAATCAAAACAGGAACAGAGAAAATACGTGTCTGCAGACACAAATACTTAGTGAGGCAGACAGACAGAGACACACAGATAGGCACAGAGAGAGAGAGAGAGAGAGAGAGAATATCATGCTTATTATTGATATGATTAATTAAAAGAACAATCACACGTAATGTTCTGATTAATGTACAGCACAATTACACTTACCCCGAAAAATGAAAGAACGGCGGTCTTGGAAAAAGAGTGGGTCTCCACGGTTCCATGCTAGCTTTTGATATTAAAAAAAATCCCGAGTTCTGCAAATGTTCACCTTTACTGATTTACTGATACAAACAACCCGTGATCACACACACACACACACACACACACACACACAAAGAACTAATTTCAACAACTCAGAAAACAAATAACCTTTCTGTCAACATGTAAAAACTAACACAGAGAAAACAAGACAAGCGAAACTGAATTCTCTCTCTCTCTCTCGCTTGTGGCCAAATCTCTTTTTATGAGTCCGTAGCTCAGGAAATCTTTTATACAGGCGGAAATCGAGACTTGCCAATACGCATGCGTCGCTAAAAGACTGTCCCCTCCCCCTTTTCTCCGAGCTGTCAATTAACATTGCCGTCAGCTTCGAGCAGCGCGCGACAGCCAGAGCTGCTCCCCTCCCTCCCCTGTCTCCGCTGTCCCTCGTGGGGGTTGGGTCTCTGGAAAATCGATCAGGAGGAGAAGAGAGAGGGGAGGGTGGGAGATGGGGGAGTGGGAAGCAGTTGACATCACCTTTCTGCCAATCGGCGTCAGAAAGACAGCGCAGTACGCAAATCACAACGCTGCCTCAATTCATCGTTCGGAAAGAACTGTAATTGCTTTCGCCAGCCGTTGCTGGCTTGTCCAGGCAAACGGGTCACTCAAAGATTAAAATGAAATAAGAAAAAATAAAACAAAAATGATTAGAATGGATGAAAAAAATGGAAGAAGAAAAACAATGATAATACAACGGTACAGACGGGATCTTCGGTCCAAGAAGGGGAGGGGGTGGTGGGTGGGAAAGGAGAAAACGAGAGGATGGAGAGAGATGGACGGAGGGACGTGGAGTTGTGGGAGATGCTAACAACTGATCCAGCAGTGCCATAGCAGCACCAGACGTCAAGAGGAGCAGGCAGCGTAAATTTGTTTAGTTACAGACTAACAGTGAGCGAGTTGTGATCCTACAGGACGGGTGGCAGTGACGGAGGGGTGGCAGTGACGGAGGGATGGTGGCTAGGGTCATACAGATATACGAAAAAATAAGATAAGTAAATAGATGATAAAATCACCTGATTAATTCATTACACAAGGAAAAGAAAAGTATCGAAAA
This sequence comes from Babylonia areolata, assembly GCF_041734735.1. Lineage (NCBI taxonomy): Eukaryota > Metazoa > Mollusca > Gastropoda > Neogastropoda > Buccinidae > Babylonia > Babylonia areolata. Next base: position 25,837,494 of record NC_134904.1, on the reverse strand, counting down.
ACCACCGCTGGCTCTGAGAATCGAACCCAGACACACACACACGCACGGTGACCCTCACAAAACGCGCGCGCGCACACACAGACACTCGCGCGCGCGAGTGCTGAATGTGTGTGTGAGTGCGCGTGCGTGCGTGTGCGTGTGTGTGCATGTCTTTGTGGGAGAGAAAGAGACTGGCAGACAGACAGAAAGAAAGGGAGAAATAATGTGAATGTTTTATTGAGATTAGGCCATAGCCTCTTTCTAATGGGGTCATTACACAATCGTTCAAAGGAGAGTCGTTGCAATACCAGCGTATATACCTATTTCGTCCGTGCGTTCGTGTGTGTGTGCGTGCCTGAGTTCGTGTTGCAGGGATGCGTTTTCTGGAGGGCATCATGGGTGGGTGGGTGGTTTGTAATGTTCAGTTGCATGAGTGTTTTCTGGCATGTGCTTCCGCGCGCGCGCGCGCGCGCGCGCGTGTGTGTGTGTGGAGAGTGGGGGTGGAGTATTGATGGGGGAGGCGGGAACTGGACTGGGGAACGAAATGTAAAGCGCTTTGAGCAGTGTTTCTGTAGAAACGCGCTATATAGATGTCCATTATTATTATTATCATTATTGTTGTTGTTGTTGTTATCATTATAAACATATAATTTATAAACAAAATTGGTACAAACGAAATATAAATGCTTCCTAAACCCTAAGTTGTACTGATATACAGTAGTCTCAAAGCTTTTTGACAAAGAAAGCCGTTTTAGTCAAGACATTCATTTTTAGATACCATAAGAAATTAAATCTGAAAAGATTTCGGGGGTCCATGGTTCCAGTCTTGGTAACGTTGCCTGTTCAACATATATGCAGACCTGCTAGTGCCTGAACCCCCTTCGTGTGTACAAACACAGATAAAATACGCACGTAAAAGATCCTGTGGTCCATATCAGCGCTCGGTGGGTTATGGAAACAAGAACATACAAAATATGCACATCCCCAAAAAGGGAATATGACTGCCTACATGGCGGGGTAAATAAACAAAAATATGGTCATACACGTAAAACGTAAAATGTTACAAGTCTCAAAGTGCGTGTGTATCACGCGACGAAAAGCATAGTCAGTGTGAGAAATGTGTGCATGCCTGAAATCTGACTGAATGACATAGCGAACGAATGATGAACGCCCAATGACAGCCGTCAATCGGCTCTACCCAAATAGGCAGCATGTTCTGCAAATAACTCCTAGATCCTGTTTGTAAAGCGCTTAGAGCTTGGTCTTCGACCGAGGATAGGCACGATTAAAGTATCGATATCATTATATTTTTTCTTCACAGAGAAGCAAAAAGTGAAACTGATTATATGTACGTATGCATATATTTATTTATTCATTCATTTATCTATATTTATATACATTTTGGAAAAATAATACTCGGTTGCGTTCGAGTATCATACCTATGCTGATTGGAGAGAGAGAGAGAGAGAGAGAGAGATTTGAATCCCTGTGCCAGATATCTGACCGTAAATCACTAAGGAACTGCAAAAATCACATATAATTTTCGTTATTTACCGTTTTAGAATGTCACGTTTGCTGAAAGGGTGCAATAATACGGGTGTTGTTGTTTTTTGTTGTTGTTTTTTATTCCGAAAGAAAACAGCCTGTTCTGGGTTTTCTGCACGAATCCAGCGAAAAGATGTTAAATTAAGGAACGAACGAATCCAGCCCATTTTCAAAAAGCACTTTCTCGCATAAAAGTTTTGTTTCCCAGTTCTGATTTGTATCATTAGCCTGTCTATTCATTCTGCTTATTGGCAGTTTAAGTACATGAAGCCAACAGCATAAAATTATGCATTTAATATCTGTACGAACATAAAGAAGGTCCTTGCTCGTTTCTCCATTTAAAAATCGTTTTATAGCTAGTGTATGTAGGCCTACCTTTTTATGTGTTCATTTTCTAGTAATCCCCAAAATTCTGCTCCGTATGTTATCACTAGGGTATTAAATGATTTCCAAAAGACTGCTTGGTCATTACAACTCACTTTTCTCAGTGATCTTAATATGTCAGTTACACTTTTTCAGTCTTACGATCCACTGATCATACTTAACTGAGTTGTAAAGACAAACAGTTACGTTATAGCTATTTTTTGCTTGCACATGTATATTACGTACAAACATGTTCACGTGCTGCTAAATGCCCGCCTTTTCTAAGAGTTCAGTTTTAGTTGTATCGATATTAACCTTTAAGTTCAGCATATCTGCTTCACCCTTTAATGCATTTAGCTGGTTTTATAATTCAACACAGGTAGTGTGGATAGTTTGTCAAATAAACAAAAGACATTAAGAGAGGAAGAAGAAACCAGTGACAAATAGAGATCCTACCCCACAAAATGATAATACAATCAACTCGGCAATAACTTTACAGGAGATAAAGAACACTATTCATTTGTTGAGTAACAAAAATGTGTCAGTCGGTAAGGATGTAGTTTCTTACACCATGTTAAACCATTTGCCAGAAAAATGGGTAATTACATACATTATTTCAAAAGTGCTGAGAATGTGGACAAATCCCTGAGGTATGGAAAACTTCCACTGTAACTCCTGTATTAAAACAGAGTAAACCTCGAACAGAAGCTTCGAGCTATAGACCTATTTCGGTTACATCCCACGTTGGGAAAGTCATGGAGAAAATTGTAAATATTAGAATGGTATATTGCTGTGACAAAAATAACAATTCCATTAGCTCAAACTGGATTCCGGAAAGGAAGATCTACAACTGATCATCTGACCCGTCTCGCTACCCAAACAAGAAAGGCAAGCCTTCAAGACTCACTTGTGATACACTTTTTAAAAAATCCAAGTTTTTATGTATTGAGTATAATGCATTTACTGTTATATTTATATTTTTTGTATTCTCTAAACTTGGCACTTTGATCTGATATTCGACCCAACAAAGGATCTGTCATTATTATCATTTTTTGTTCAAACAGGAACTTCTTTTGCTAAGCATGGAAGTTTTATTTATTGCAAACGTTTTGGTGAAGACAGCAGAACAAGGGAAATTACTCTGCTGGGGAACTTAAATTGCTTTAAACTGATCTTTCTCATCTTAAACATTACATTTTGAAATTATACTCAATACATAAAAAGCTTGGATTTTTTTTTTTTAAGTGCATCACAAGTGAGTCTTGAAGGCCTTGCCTCTCTTGTTTCAAAATGTAATGTTTAAGATGAGAAAGATCAGTTTAAAGCAAATTAACTCCACTAGCATTACAGAGTAATTTCCCCTTTTTACTATCTGAACCAAAACGTTTGCAAAATTAAAAAAAAATTCCATGCTTAGCAAAAGAAGTTCCTGTTTGAACAAAAAATGATAATAATGACCAAAAAAAAAAAGCACAAAATAATTCAAATCTACAAACCATTCGCACATATGTGTAAGATATTTTGATTTCATCAGACATTGATTTACATGATATGGCATCGCGTGTTCTGGAACCACCTGTCCCTCCCTGGGAGTTAACAAAAGCAAACGTCAACATATGTGCTCCTGGCACAACAAAAGGAGAATCTCCACATATAATAGCAGCATCTGTCAGAATTGAATTAGAAGAAAATTTTGATTATCATTTAAAAGTTTACACTGATGGCTCGGTCCTGGATGATAGCAGTGCAGGGTCAGCTTTTGTCATTCCTGACCTAAAAACAGAAAAATCATATTATTTAGGTAAGGGACATTCAATTTTTACAGCTGAATTGGTGGCCATCATTATGGCTTTAAATCTTGTTGATATACCAATCATAGTGAGTAATATCCTATTTTGTGTTGATTCTCAATCTGTTTTAAAAAGTTTGCTCCTTTTTGAGAATAAAGAAGTTTGCTCCTTTTTGAGAATAATTTATTGTTTGAAATTAGGTATTTATTGCACTCCCTATTTGTGAAGAGTACCAATGTTGATTTTTGTTGGATACCATCCCACACTGGATTCCTTTATAACGACCAAGCAGACAGGGCAGCAAAAAGGGGAGCAAAGAATCATATAGATAGTATAAAAGTATATTGCCCATTGTCATACAAGGAAATAAGCAATATACTAGAAAGAGACTTTTATAGGTGCTTAAATTCAAGTCTAAAACCTCGTCAGTTGACTCTCTCAGACTTTGGTCCGATTCGCAGACCAATTCTGAGTTTAGCTCTCAGACCATTATCAAATTCATTACGGACCAAGTATTGTTCTAATGTCAAGTGCATATGCTTTAGTAACCTGACAATTAAGCATATAATTTTTGACTGTAGTTTGATGAAGCCTTATGTACACGAAAGTGTGTCTTCACAAGTGACTGAGAACGTTGATGTTTTTGACTTTTTGTATTCATTATCAGTTGTCTCGCTTGTCAGTTTAACGACTTCTCTTTTACGAAATCCTTTAAGTAATTTCCTGTAATTGTATTTAGATTTTTTTTTTTCAAATTTCACCCTCATTTCACCTTCATTTGCCCAGTTTCCCCCAACCCTCCATTCCTTCACATCTCCCACCCCTTCTAACCGATAATACTCAAATGTATTCATAAATACTTAACAAAATGTCTTCAATATGTGTGACGGGACATTAAACAAAAATTCCTCCTCCTCCTCCAATAGCAGTATCAGATAGTAAGACTACATCATCCGCAAACAGTGATAAGAAAAACCCAGCTGCACATGGAACAGAGAGAGAGAGCATGGTAGTAAACAATAGTGAATCGTATCGCTCCTATTGGGTGGGGGTGGTGGGATCGGAGGGGGGAGTTATCGATTTGCAACATGAAATGCCAAGCAGCCATGTCTTCTTTGTAAAAAAATTGAACATGGAAGAAACACTTCATGTTTGCCTTCACAATATACAAGGTAGCGAAAATTTGCCGTTGAACAATCTGTATGGACTATACTAACGCTTCAACCTCTCTCTCTCATCTAAAAGGTGGGTAGAAGTAAACATTGGAAACGTCTGCTGTTGTTACTACTACTACTACTACTACTACCAGTGCTGCTGCTCTGCTTCTGCTACTTCTCCTACTCTTGCTTCCACTTCAATACGACAGTACACGATGATTGCAAAGTCAAGGTTTAAAAACATGTAGGAGATCAAAACAACGTGATTTTAGGCTTCTGAAAAAACAACTGTGTTGGGACAACACACACACACACACACATATATATAGAGAGAAACTGTTAATATATATATATATATATATATAGAGAGAGAGAGAGAGAGAGAGAGTATAAACACATTATAATTCCACATTTTGAAGATGACAGGTCATGAATATATTTCGCTTCACACACTATATTTGGTCAGTGAAGAAAATATAATCCAGAAAAATGTAACTCCATTCTGGGTAAGTTCTTTCCACGAAAAAAGTTATTTCATTTTATAATCTTTCTGAAACCATCGTTTTAAAAACGTACAAACAAATGAAATAAAGGCATCGGAAATCAGTATTTCTTTTTTTTTTAAATCTTGGCGAGAAGTGGATCGTTTTCCTTTCCTTCTCCCCCGTCATTTCCGGTCAAACACGCCTCCGAAATAATGCATAAGACTGTAAGTAATACAAGTAACAACAACAGCAGTCAGTACCAGTAACTACAACAGTAAGCAGCAGTAAAAACAACTGTCGCCGCGGTTGGCCCTGACGAGAAACCTAAACCTCCGCCCATGGACACTGTTGCGTCATGATATGTCACACTGACACAATTTGTCACAGTGACAAACCATGTCGACCTTTGCGTAGGTATGTCACATGTGTGTGTGTGTGAGTAAGTGAGTGTGTGTGTTTCTTTCTTTCCTTCTCACTTTCTTTATGTATTTACTCATTCGTTCATTCTTTTATTTCCAAAGTGTAATTGGAAGATTATGCTTTTTGAGAAAAGTTTTTTCTTAATGAATTGTTATTGACGAGCGCAATAGCCCGAGTGGTTAAAGGGTTGTACTTTCAATCCGAGGGTCCCGGGTTTGAATCTCGGTAACGACGCCCGGTGGGTAAAGGTTGAAGAATTTTCCCGATCTCTCAGGTCAACATATTACAGACCTACTAGTGCCTGAACCCCTTTGTATGTATACGAACGCAGAAGATCAAATATGAACGTTAAAGATCCTGTAATCTATGTCAGCATTCGGTGGGTTATGAAAACAAGAACATACCCAGCATGCACACACCCCGAAAACATGGCGGGGTAAATACACAAAACGGTCATACACGTAAAATGTTACAAGTCTCTAAGTGTGTATATATGCGTGCCTGAAATAATTTATGATTGAATGACACAGCAAACGAACAATGAGCGCCCAGTGGCAGCCGTCAGACGGCTCAGAGGCAGCCTCTTGCGCAAATGACCCTGAGTTTGTAAAGCGCTTAGAGCTTGGTCTGCGACCGAGGATTGGCGCTATATAAGTATCCATGTCAAATCAAATTCTCTCTCTCTCTCTCTCTCTATTACAATAAGTTGCTCTCTTTCCCCACCTCCCTCTCTGTAATCGACTAAGCCGTGGAATACAGACCAATCTTCAGTCCTTCTTCTCCTTCTGGACAATGACATTACTTTTAATATCAATTCACCAATGAAGCCCTACGAACACGGGGGCTTTACAAACATTAATGAGCACAATTCTAGAAACTGACACACGAATCTCTCACCACCTCTCTGTCTCAACAAACATAAACATGCACGTACATGCACATACCGAAGAGCAATACATGAACGTACCCGCAAGCAAAACATGCACGAACTCTGAAGCAAAAAATGTACTTTCCCACAGGCAAAATACCTGCCAGCAAAACAAGCACGTACCTGCAAGCACATACTCGTACGCACACCTTCACTCCCTCTTTCATGTTGCAGAGCTGAGCAGAAGAACAAAAACTGAAGTTCGTTCTGTTTCGATTTCACAAGATGGGCAAATGGCATCTAATTCTGTTTCATGTAGAAACCATTGCCTGTAGTCCCCCAATCCAATCACTCAATCGAACTCTAATTACGTTATTTCTATGCCATTTGTTTGTTATCGAAGTAAGGTATCTCTCAGCTTAGAAAATGTTTTTAAAAGAACAGAGCCGTTTATATCTATTACTTATCATTATTCTCTACCTCTGAATGCCAGCTTTGCATATAAAAGGAAGCAGTCTATTTTTTTAAATTCCACAAGAAAACCGTAATCGTAGCCAACGCCATCGCTCAGCCACACAATGCCAAAATCATTTGGACACAAAATGCTGTGCACGTCTGACACCCAGTTGATACGAACAGATGCGTGTTGCATCAGAAGCATTTCATACGCTTGTCTGCTTTGTCTTGACATGGACTGTTTGAAAAGCCTCAACCAGTGCGTGATGTCCTAATGCATAGAGGATATCTACCGGTTTCTCCATGCATTAATTTATTTGAGGCATGTAGGGGAACGTTCAGAAATCTTTTAATGGCAAATGTATAAACTGTTTCAGTTTGTTTGCATTCTTCTTCGACGTCACAAACTTCAGCTGCAAATGTCAAGACTGGTTCGATCTGTGTGTCAATTTCCAGAACAGATCTGTGTCCACGGTGTTTATTTTTTCAATGACTTTAGTATTTCAATAAACCCCATTTTCCCTTTTTTACAGGTCTCAGACAAAGTGGTGATGATACTCAGTTTTGTTGTGAAATGCATTCCTAGATATTTGTGTGAATTTGTTACTTTTACTTCATCATTTCCATAGTACCACTTTTTCTTACAGCCAAGTATCCACCGTTTCTGAAAACCATATTTGTCTTACCGAGATTAACTGTCAGGTACTAATGATCTGCTTCACGATTTAGACTGTTGAGCTGATTCTGGAGACCAGTAACAGTATCAGACAACAAAATCGCATCATCAGTAAACAACAAAGAAAACTTCTGTAGCACCTGGAATTAACTGGACACCGTGTTTATCTGTCTTTGACAATTCGGCAGCTAGTTTTCATCGATGAAACAGGGAAGTAACTGGGGACTTAGTAAGCAACCTTGTTTCAACACCTCTGGGACACTAAAAAGAGCCTGAATAGCAACACTTGTCACAAACAGAGGCCAGTGCAGTGTCATAAATACCTCTAAGAGCATGAAACAATTCATATTTTACGCATTCTTTTTTTCCTCAGAACTGCCTATAATGTATTACGATGAACCGAATCAAACGTTGGGTTTTTTTTTGGTTTTTTTTTGTTTTGTTTTGTTTTTGCTTGTTTTTTTTAGTCAGCTAAGGAAACATACAGCTGAATATTCATCAGTCCAAAATTCCGAACAAATAGCACACAGTGTAGATATGCGATAAACAGTGCGAAAAAATGTTGTTTTTCTATTATTTTCTCTTCTCTTTCTGCCCATTTTGTAAGTCTTCTATTCAAAATACATGTCTAGACCTTACTAACAGAACTAGTTCAAGCTATACCTCGGTAACTGCCAGGTTGATTGACATCTCCTTTCTTGGGAATATGTACAATGATAGACCATTCCGTTAGAAAACATCCCTAATCAAACAACTTGTTAAAATACGCAACAAGAAAATCTATTACCGATCCATCCACATCTTTTTAACATTTCATTGTTGATTGACATATCTTTTCTTGCGAACTGGTACAATAATAGACCATTCTGTTGGAAAACATCCCAAATCAAACAACTTGGTAAAATACGCAACAAGAAAATCTATGACTGATTCATCCGCATGTTTCAACATTTGATTGGTAATTTTGTCAGAACCTGAACATTTCCTAGCTTTGAGGTTACCGATACTGGCATAAACCTCTGGTCTGGAAATGGGGTCATTAATCAAAACATCGGATGCACTTTCTTCTCGATCTTTGTTAACGTTATGATTATGATTTTCATGTTCTAATGTTGAGTCTGATTCGTTATGGACCCCAAAGAAATCCTTGTACCATTCCTCAACAGTGATTTCATAATAGATTACAGATTTTTATTTATTATTGATGTAATTGTTTGCCAGAATAACACACGATAATCAACCGACTCTTTCAATTTTAATACTCTCGTTTTATCAAACTCATTTTTATTTCGATTCAATAAGTATTTGTGTTCTTATCTCCCAAACATAATCGTCTTTTTAATCGCTTTTCTTTAACGTTCTGAATTTTCTTGGACTGATCAAACTTTCTTCATAAATTCCTAATCAATCTCTTTTTTCGACGACATTCTTCATCAAACAACTCACTTGTTCTCTTTTTCTTTTCCCCAACCCTTTTCATCATGCAGGCTGCAGTGCTGCACGAGGACTGGGTGAATAGTTCAATAGATCTGTTGATGTTTGTGTTGAGTGCAGAATAAGCATCTTGTATACTATATTCGAAATTTCCAGACTCTTGTTCTTTATGTTGAAGTAAACAGTACTCAGACCATTCAATGTGGTAATCCCCAGCACTAGGTTTTGATTTTTTGGGCCTTCAGTATTGTTTGAGAGAGAGAGAGAGAACACACGATGAGCGTGTTCACCTTCACGTAACCGAATACAGCTGACTGTACGTTAACACAGTGGGTGTGACAAATGGAGAAGTGGGCATAAATGTGTTACCTACCTACATGAATTGTGACAGTGAGACAATTCATGGTAACTGTGACAGTTCAAGTCACGAAGGTCCACGTGATTTGTCGATGTCACAAATTACGTCGGTGTGACATATTATGACGCAACAAACCCTTCCTCCTAAGTCTTACCCGGCAATCCATTTACAGCTAGCAATCAACAGGAATCGGGAACAACTTTCCTTGATCCCCCGTTCCCATGGTATGATCTAATTATGATATGGACTTGCTACAGTCACGGGCCGCCATACAAAGCGAGGAAGGACGCCGGCTGTCAGGTAGGACGATGCCCGCTACCGCAATCTGCGTCACTGACAGACCATGAAGCGCGTTCAACTCCATAGTAACGTTGTATCGCATCATATCGTATCGTTTCGTATCGTACCGTGCCGTGTCGTGTCAAAATATATACAAATGTGTTTATTTAACAATCAAAGTGGGTTTTTCTTCAGAATTTTGCCTGGGACAACGCCGTTGTTGCCGCGGGTTCGTTTACGTGCTCTAAGTATATACTGTACACTGAATCTCAGTGTATCGTTTGAAAGACAGGCATCCAGACCACCATCCCAGGACAAGTGGAGGGGAGAGGTGTAAAAATCCTGATCCGTATAAAGTTTGCAAACGTTGCTGTTAAATCAAATGAAGCGATTACCTCCGACTCCTATCACTTCTGCCACACTGAAGGCTTACCCAATGAAGCGCGTTGTGTACCAAAAACCATGTCGTTGTTGTTGTTTTGAATACCTCAGAGTCGCGTTTCCAATCATGTCGTGTTTCCATTCACTTTCCATTCATGCAGACAGCCAGGATAAGGGGACGTATCTATATCTTCAGAAAGACCATGGCGCGAAACTTTCTTGAACCGTTTTCCCTGTTAAAGCTACCGATGGCTTTCCGGATATTCCTGTTTTCACTTGACTATGACATGGCAGGGATAGTGGGACGCGATATGACGCGAAAATTTGTATCCATCTTCATTCTCCAAATTTAATCGACCTGCTCAAGTAAACTTCAGCACTAGGTCTTTTCAGTTGGTGTCTCTTTAAGAGATATGTTTTCAGTTTGTGTCATTTCTTGGATGTCAGTGATATACGTCGATGTAAATATAACCAGCGTCTGACAGACTCGAACGCGTTGGTCACGTCAACCTCAGACGACCTTCTGACACAACGTGGTGGTAATGTGTGTGTGTGTGTGTGTGTGTGTGTGTGTGTGTGACAGACACAGACAAGGATGGAGAGACAGATGAATAGATAGATAAAGACATGAAGACACCACATGACCACATGATGAGTTTGGCGTTGAAAACCATACTCAGCAATTTATCGTTTCAATAAAACCCACTGCTTTATATCATTATGTTGGTTTTCTGCCCTCACGCAATGTTAAACAGGCCCAATAACGTGGCGAACGTTGCAAGGCAGCTGAACAGACATGCCGTTAGCCCTTCCCTGGGAGTGCTGTCTGACGGCCAGGGATTCCACTTGGCCGCCAACAGATAGGCTGTTTTACTGCTATAACTCAGTACCGCCCCGTGCACTGATTAGCACAAGACTTGTCGCACGTGCGGCACGACAACCGTTCATTTCTGCGGCTGATTGCTGCATGCGTCCTCCGTCGGTTCTCTCGTGATGCCCTTCCTCCTCCTCTCTCCCCATCCTCCATCAGGCGGCACGAGGGGAGGTGCAGAGCAGGACAAAACTTCGGAAGTGGAAGGGGAGGGTGTGTATGCCGGGTTTAGGAAGGGGACGGAGTGGGAAATAGACCTTCCCCCAACCTCCCACTCGCATCCCTCTCTGTGTGTCTTCCCCAAATTCATTTTTTTTGTCTGTTTGCATACGAATACAAATCCGGTTTTGGAACATTCCTGGATTATTAACGATTTCTCCCACTCTCTCCGTGAAAAAGGACTTTCAGTATATATATATATATATATATATATATATATATATATATATATATATATATGTGTGTGTGTGTGTGTGTGTGTGTGTGTGTGTGTGTACACATATATGTGTGTGTGTACATATGTCGGATATGTATATATGTGTGTGTATGTATGCTCATCCCAAGGTTGATATATATATATATATATATATATATATATATATATATATATATATATATATATATATATATATATATATATATATATTGTGTGTGTGTGTGATTGTTGTTAAGCTAATGTTGTGAATAGTATTGGTGTTCAATTTCATTTAATGTCTATCTACATTAGGTGATATTAGGCATGAAATAATTTTTTTTTAAAGGAGGGGGGAGAAAAAAAGGGGGAGGGGAAGGGGAAGGGAAAGGGATGAAAACAATACTATTCACAACATTAGCTTAACAACAATCTGACTAAGAGAATAACTTTCCACCTTTAAGACATATAGGCGTATATATAAAAGAAACAAAGAAACAAAAACATTCAAAGATTGTAACAAGAACCCAGTTCGACTATTTTACAAACATTTGGAGGGGGAAAAAATCAGACAGTGAACCAAGTCCAAGATTTCTTGACACCCCCCCCCCCTCCCCCTCCCCGCACCCATGAGTTATAATAACAATCTAACTGGATTATTTGACAGTGATTTAAAAAAAAATCGAACAATAAAAGTGAAGAGTCCAAGATTTCTTTCGTTGGGAAAGATGCTAGTACAGGTATATGACATTTAGCATATCGCATGTAAATATATGATCACTTGTTATAGAATTACCACATATACAGGAAACGCTTTTTATATATTTTGTCTTGAAACAGTTCAGTTTCCATCTACATAATAATGACAGAATCTGCCTTTTGTTGTGTTGTTCATGATTGCCAACAATTCCATAAATTATATATATTTCTTCGTGTGTGTGTGTGTGTGTGTGTGTGTGTGTGTGTGTGTGCTATGGTTTTTGTTCCCACGAATGCAGTTTGAGAGCAGTTCTGTAAAGGTGGGGTTTTTTGAGTCAAATACAATTCCCCTCCTTTTGACTTCAAGTTGGATGAAATGCTATTATCTGCATGTGAATATTCTAGTGTATGAACAATGGAGTCCTACATTAAGCTGGCAATTCAAAAGCAGTATAGTGTAAAGAGACTGGATCGGCTGAAATCAATACCTTTGGCTCTGTTTTCTGCAATGACCATTAATTCTGGATGTTGTTATCTGCGTCACTTAATGACAAGTTTGAAGCACTTGACTACAAATAAAACTTCAACGAAACAGCAATCCTATCTGTTGTATCGCTATTAAGTCGACTAGATGAGCAGTTAGAAGCAGCGATGTTATGAAAACAAACATTGTGACAACTGAGAAGTGAACTCATCTGATCAAATAAACTATCTCTCATATGTCGTAAAACAATATATATATATATATATATATATATATATATATATTTGGGTGTCAGATCATTCGTAAGACCGTAAGAAATTGTTTCAGAATGACCGCGTATGTAAGGCGTGGGAATTGTTAAATTATTTTTGCTGACTTTCGTCAGAATGGATGCCAACCTTGAGATGAGCATATCGAAGAAAGTGATCGATTCTATGGTGCAGAACGTTGAACGTAAACATTGTAAATGTTTTTTGTTTGTTTGTTTTTTGCATGCTAACAACACACATGTTCAAATCTAATTATGTATGACCAGGATTATAATTTGGAATGTAATATGAAATATATTTTCAAATGGTAATTATCAAAACAAAACAAGAAAGAACAAATGGATTCGCCGTCAACATAGCAGTTTAACAATACCTTGCGACATCCATCTATTAGTGAAAATAACTCTCTCCTCTCCATGACCTCCGACATGGGTATACATTCCTCTTAAATTCCATGTAAACCCAAGTGTGTTTTTTGTATGACGTTATTAGTCATCGATCAAAACAACACTGAGGAATGTATGCATCTTACACGTACAAAGCTTTTTGTTTGGAAGCGAGCTCATGTTTTGGAATACATAATTCAGAAGTAGGGACAACTAAATGTTGCTCATCCATGAGACCACTACTTGGGTGTGATAATTTTATGAATATGTCAGTAAACTTACTTCGTATTCATGTTATAGAAAAACAGACAGATAGATAGATGGGACTGGTGCTCTCTAGGCTCGGCCTCTCATTTGCGGGGTATGACAGGGCTCAGCTGTGTCCTGTCCTTCCTTACATTGTGTTCTCAGCCACTACACTGTCAGATGTGATTGTTCCACATAGTTTGGACTTCCGTAAATTTGCCGACGACGCTCAACTCAGTGTCACAGAGCACTGGTCCCGGTTATTTCCGTGCGATTCAACGTGCCGGTTTTGAAATGTGTAGCACTGATGTGCTTGCATGCTTGAACAATAAATAATAGACTCATGTTGAACACAGATAAAACCAAAGTCTCGCCTGTTCGTTCGTCCGGTCGTCCACGACTGACTGGCAGTCGATCGGTAGACATTGGAGGTAGCATTATTCCTTTCAAACTGTCCATGAAGTATCACGGGATCACTGTTGATCACACTCTTTCATGTATGAACATGATAAAATTTTATTAGCAATGTTTGTCGCGCTTGTTTTCCCGGATAGAGACGAAGGCTCATAGCATCAGTTCATTCCGCCATTTCTTTCTGCAGCCTCGTGCGCTTGCCTAATTGCCACTTTCATCGCTCCTCGTCTAGCTTTCGGCAACCCTTGTTTTCTTCGGACTTGCGCGCGCGCGCGCGTGTGTGTGTGTGCATCCGACAAGCCAAGCTGCATACATCTTCGTACCTTCCGTTATAATTATGCTCCAAGTTCATTTCGTCTTTCCTCCCTCTCTATGTAGGTCTCTTGCCCACCCACTCCGCCTTCATCACAACCGCCACCATTTCCTCTCTCACTATTCTCGCTACACATCCCCCCCTACCCTCACCCCTGCTCCTAACCCTTCTCCCCACGCCCATTTTTTTCCTTCCCCACCTCGCTCGTCTGTTCCGCCGAGCGAGAGAACCAATTTTCGGGAGTGAGCGACCGGGCGGATAGAAGAGCTGTGTGGCGTCTCCTCGCGACCAGTGGCTCGTCGTGATTGGATGTCATCCAATTAATTGGTCATGTGGATGGCGGGGTCCAGTAATGCATAGCTACAGCTGGGGCCAACGCTAGGCCGGGCCGCCGTAACACGGAGCGCGCGTGTATTTTGTACAGATTGGATGGGGTGGCAATATTATTGGGTCGGTCTGCCTCTGCTATGTCGCCCGTCAGGCCTGTGTGTGACCTTTCTCCCTCCTGCTGCTGCTCCTGACGCTGCGACTATAAGATGAGACCGAGGCAAGAAGAGAGAACATCAGACGAGACAAGATATGGCATGAAAAACGGTATTATCTCATGGAGGCAATTGACACCAGGCAAAACAAACGTAGGCAATTACTCAACACTGAAACATTAAACATGACTCTCAAGGGGGGGGAAAGGACAGTGCATATCTCACACACACACACACACACACACACACACACACACGCCTACTTTCCCCATCTCCCCCCCACACACACACACATACACACTGCCACCGATTTGCCGCAAGATGGGTGGGGATCTCTGATGCCTTGAACGTGGTGTCTAGTGTGTTGCTCTGTCTAAAGTATTTGGGAAAGCCCATAAAGACTCTGCTCCGTTTTGAAGAAATGCAATGTTGGTTTGGAAATAATACCAATATTTGTTTGATTTGCAAAGGATTGTGCTCTACTTTTCATGCAAGACTTACTAGTACGGCCACTCCCTCTCTCTATCTTTCTTTCTGCGAGGCGACCAATGGTGTGATGCCATATATATGGTTTTTGAGGTACTCTTTTACTTTTCTTAGGATTTCAGATTTTCCTAAATGCAGACCGCTCGTTGTTGCTCTTCCTGCAAGCCTGTGAACTGACTCATTTCACTTAACACCTGCATATGCGGGGCAGCATATCCATGTAAGCTTTTGAATCTGAAAGTTGCACATTGCCTGATTCCACTGTGGGCTCCCCATTCCACTTTCAATTTTTTTTGTCGGAGGTTCATTGAGTCTTTCAGAATCATGGCATGTTGATTTCCAGGTGCATGAATGGATGACAGCCACTAGAGAGCATGTGTTAACAGCTTCAACTCCCATTGTCAGGCTGGTGGTAGTGACTTACATTCTCTTCACTAATTGTTTTTCCCTTTCGCTTTGCACTGAATACCCATCTCGATGATCATCTTTGATGACTGAGTCATCTGTGTATAAGATGAATGTCCTCTTCTTTACTGGTTTTTTGTTGTCTTTTTTCTATGAGTAGCTTCACCTCCGCATCAGTTCTGATCTCTGGCGATTCCCAACAGTAAAATGGCTGTATTAAAGAGATGTTTTGAGGTTTTCAGCATTTTCCTCCCACTCTTTTGTTGCTTTTCAGGTCTTGTAGCTGGCATACCAGGTGGATTGTGTCTTCTGCTTGTCCCATCCATGATCTTCCGCATCCTAGACGGCTGTCTTTTGGTTCCTTAACTGCTTCATGTGGATCAACATTTGATCGATTAATAGTATCTGACACGTATGTAGAAATAGTTTCTAGATTTCTGTTCTGTTTCGCTCGTTTCGAAAAAAGTTTGTCAGACCGTATATTAATCTCAGTTTTGACAGAATTTCTGAAGCATTTGCTCTAATTACATATTTTGCTGATGCTAGCTTTCTTAATTCATTAAGAGGTAATATACCTGCAGCTCTATACGACTATAATGTGTTTGTATGAAACGGAACACCTAGGGCCAACTTTATGGCTTTGCTATCTAGGCTTTGCATATTTTAAGGAAGCAGAGAAAAATACCTCCTGTCCATACGCCAATCTATATCTTACCAGTGCAGTAGCGAGATGAATAATTGTTTTTGAATCTTGACCCCGAGGCTGTTTATTGACGATTTTAAGAAAATTTAAGCTTTTCATTGCTTTTGATCTCATGTTTTCTAGATGTTTCTTCCAATTTAGCTTGGGAGTAAAATATACACCAAAGAATTTGACCTCAGATTTGTAGAAGAGTTCTCTTCCATCAAGATGAAAAGTTGGTAATTTTGGGGGGTCAGCACCATTATTAAAAAGTATCATGTGTGTCTTTTCAGTTGAAAACTGTAATCCATTATCTTTCATATAAATGTTTAATTTATCAAGTTCTGATTGATATAAACTGTTAATGTGATTGATATAACGCAGGCCCGTTTTCTTTCGCAAAGTTACGTTCATCCAAACTGCTATATCATCAGCCTATTGAGCGAGATTTATAGATTTTGACAAATATTTTGGCAAATCATATAACATTATGTTGAACAGAAGTGGGGAAATTATAGAACTTTGCGGAATACCCATGTTAATTAGTCTTGAAGACGACAATGATTGCCCAACTTTAGTGATGATGCTTCTTTCTGTCAAAAGAGATTTTATATACCTGTATACATTGCCACTTAACCCAATGTTCTGTGGCATGCCAAATGCGGTCATAAGCTTTTTGTACATCAAAGAACGTGGTCAAAACACTCTTTCTCTTTGAAAACTGTTGTTTTATGTTTGTTGTTAGTTTTACTAGGTTATCTAAAGTAGATCTGCCCTTTCTGAATCCGGCCTGTGCAATCGGAATAATTCTATTTTTATCACAATAATATGTTAGCCTCATCAATATAATTTTCTCCAAGATTTTTCCGACGTGCGATGTTTGGGATATGGGTCTGTAACTCGATGTGTCTGATCGTGGTTTAGCTGATTTAAGTATGGGAGTAATGATAGCTTTTTTCCATATACAAGGTGTTTTACCTGTTTCCCAATATTTCTCATAAAGTGTATGAAGAAGCTTGCACCATTCTTTAGGAAGATGACTGATCATGGTGTACGAAATACCATCATAACCTACAGCTACTTTTTTATTTCCAAATGACGCAACTGCATCTTCAACTTCTTTAGAAGTGAGTGGAGCATTTATAAATATGTCATTATTAGGAGCTGGTTCCTTATATTGTTCATTTGATTCACTATTAATTCTGATAGCCAGCTGTTAACGGAATTAACGGGAGCAGCTTTTGACATTCAATATTGTGACATTAAGAAAGATGAAAATCCCAATATACTGGCTTCTCGAGTCAAATCACACTTGTCTGAAACATACCCCCACCACTTAAAAATATATATAGACGGTTCTGTTCTAGAAAATCAGTTTGCTGGTTCTGGATATGCAATTCCTGCTTTGAAATTGAAAAGTCATATCATATTGGAAAGGGCTTCTCAAATTTTTACAGCTGAATTAATTGCCGTCCTTATGGCATTAACATATCTAATTGATCTGCCCCTAAACTTGATTAATGTTTTATTTTGTGTCGATTCAAAATCAGTTCTGCAGTCTATCAAATCAGGTTGCACGAACATTAATTATATTTTTGAAATAAGATTTTTGATTCATTGTATTCAAATGAGAAATACTGAAATGTGCTGGATTCCCTCACACTGTGGGCTTTTCTCCAATGAACGTGCAGATCATCTTGCAAAACTTGGAGCTAAAAACGCTTTAAATGCAATTGAACTTCCTCATCGTTTATCATCATCAGAAATGTGTAATATTGTTGAAAGAAATATGCAAAATTCCTTTCTGTCTTTAGAAGTTAACACTTCTGCCTTATTAAATGCTAAAAGAACTGGCAGGGCTGTTAAGAGCATGGCATTTAGGTTATTACTAAATGCCCCATACACAAAATATTGTGAAAATATTGAATGCATTTGCAAGGAACGTTTAACGGTAGAGCACGTTTTAACCCGCTGTTTAGTAATGAAACCTCTTTTGCCTCCAGAAATTACGGACACGTGTTACCCGTTTCAAATGTTAACATTTTTTGGAAAAAGTTATATATTTCAAACTGTTCTTTATTAAAGTTAGCTAGTTATGTGTTAAATAGTCCAGTTGGTTGTTTATTGTAGGTCCCCACATGAGCCACTTTTCAAATAATAATATACAGAAGTAGTGCATACAATATTTGATTATTGACCTTTTTTTTTGTCCTAATCCCGCTTCCCCCGTCCCGCCTCTCACACACACCCTTCCAGTATTATGTTGTTTTTTTCTTTCTCCAATCACTGCCACTCATCCTCTCCATTTTAGATTTTGCACTTTATCTTTTCCACATTCTGTTCTCTCTCTCTCTCTCTCTCTCTCTCTCTCTCTCTCTCTCTCTCTCTCTCTCTCTCTCTTTCTTAGTCCCCTGCCATTCCCCCCTTCCCCTCCAACCTCAACCGCCCCCATTTTCATTCGAATATACAGAAATGTCGATTTCTAATTAATAATAACAATCATCATTATGATAGAAATGATAATAATCCAGATAATAATAATAACATCATTTATTTTCAGTCTAATATCATCATCTTAGATGAACAGACTATAAATAAATAAACGAACTGCATCATACAGTGGGTTTTGAGGGTTTTCTAATGCTCTGAAGTAGGCCTTAACCTGTTCTAACCTCTTATCTGGCCTGCTTTGAAGGAAGGTCAAGCAGGTATCGCTTGGTCTCCGTATGAGTCTTTCGTAGTTCCAAGGACCAGCCTCATAGCTTCATTTTGAATTCTTTCTAATTTAGAAGATTGCTTTTGGATAGTGTTGTTAGCCCTGTTCCGTAGTCGATAACACTGAGAACGAGTGACTGATATAGCCGGAAGATGGGGCATTGTTTGATGCCTTTGGCTGCCATTGCCTTTAAGACTTAAAACCCCCTCTTGCATTTTAGAACAGCCCTTGCACCACTGGACGATATTGTTCATTTTTTTCTGGACAGCTGTATTTCTTTCTTGGGCACTATTCAGCCATCAGCCATCAGCGCATTCACAGATAGATTCATGAGCATCCCCCCACCCCACCACCACCCTCCCCCCACCCCCCAGCTTGATGACAACGATGGTCATCATCGATCTCGATGGACACACACCACCAACCAAGTTTACAAGGCCTTCCGTGTGGACGTTGTAGAGGACAGGGTAGAGTGGAGATCCTTGTGACAGTCATGGAAAGTTTAGAGGGTGCAGACATTAAATCTCCGAGAAGTATGACGACAGTTCTTTCTTGAAGTGCTGCTGCTATCCATCTTGTTAGTGTCAAACGTACTCCATACTTTAGTAGCAGCCCCATGACATGTGCAAAGTGGACTTTATTGCAAGCATCTTCCAGATCGATTGCTACAGCTACTGTTTCTTCTTCCTTTTAAAATCCTTCATATACCTTATATGCGAAAGTAGCCGAGTTTCCTCATGTTCACTTACCTGTTCTGTACCCATCTTGATTTGGAGGGAGAATGTGCCTCTGTTCTAGATCCCTTACGAGTTTCCTGGTTCCATGAGTTCCATGAGCTTTCCAGCAATATTTTGCATGGTTAGGATCGGGTAGCCGCTTATCTGACGATGGTCCTTCCCTGGTTTGTGCATGGGTTTTAAGAAGCTGTGTGTCCAATCCTCTGGTACATATCCATTGTGGAAACTGTTTTGATATGGATTGAAAAGTTTGCTTCAGTCTCCTTCAGCTCATTGATATCCGAGTAGTGACCTTTGTCTGGGCCAGGGGCAGTCTTTCTTGCATCTGTCGTGTTGAAAGCTGCTGACAGACTGAGCAGACACAGAACTTTGACTTCTTTCTTATCTGCACTGGTCATTAATTTGTTAGTCATGTGTAAGAGCTGTCTTGGTATTATGATTCTGTTTGTTGTTTGGAACACCCCAAAGAGGTGAATGGATAACAATCCCTGAGGTGTTGATGTAGTACGACTCTTTCGGTTGATTTTGATAGAAAAGGTAAAATTTTGAATAGGTATGTAGTTTTAGTTTTATTTGTCTAAACCAGGTTTCTTGGGGAAAGGTGTCACTAGCACGTGTGTAAAATATTCAGGAAAAGAACCAATGGAAAGAGAGAAGTTTACAATCTTTTTGATGACTGGAAGGAAATCATTTGAGCACATTCTAAACAGATCAGCAGGCACGGAATCCAGACCACAACGGTACTAAGTAATTCACAAGTGTGTCCACAGAGACAGGTTCAAATGCAGTCAAGGGGCGCAACTGAAAGTTTGTGAGTGTTTATCAGCAGCAAACTTGCTGAGTCCAGATCACTGTGAATGTTTTAATCTTCCTGATCTATGAGCACACAGAATTTATCAGGAAAATCAGGTGGGGGTACAAATGAAGGAAGGACATGCGGTTAGAAATGCTAAAAAGTTCATTGGTTAATTGGAAAAGAATCTCAGTAGATTTATGTTCGGGCAAGCAAGCACAATAATGCTCATTTTGGCATTGTCTTGAATAAAGGTAAGTTGAGTAGATCACTTTTTCCCTCTGACTGCCTCAACTTTCGTTTAGCAGCTTTGATATTATCTGTGACAAGCATCCTCCCCAGTGCAGAGAGCTCCATATCCATATAGGCTGGGTGGACAGGGCATATAAAGACTGCACACCGCCCTATAAGATACTTCCACGGGGTGCCTGTAGATCTGCACCGTCTCTGGAACTGTAAGACGCCTAGTGGTCCGTGGGGTGGCGTCGTGCTGTCTAAGGAGGGCTAAGGATGACATTCTGGTTTGTGGGGCAGACTGCATGAGTGACCCGATTGGGGAGGGTCAGCTCCAGCTCCCTCAGATCAGAAATTGGTTCAGCCTAATCTCCAGGCGAACGAAGTTTGTCATCTTCTTCAGTGCACAGACGCTCCAAGTTTTCCTCGAAGTCCATCCAGCGCTGGGTCCCTTCCCATGTGGGCACGCCCGGGGACAGGGTTACTGAATTTGGTGTCTACCCAGTGGGACAAAGAGCTGGGATGATCCAATGGCAAGTCAGGAGAAGGGCACTTAACGTATCACCCCTCCACTGGATGAAGGCACAGTGCGCTCGAATCACAGGTCCAGCCACGCCTTAGAAGGCGGGTGCCAAAGTTGAGTGATGGCTTAGAGGTAACGCGTCCGCCTGGGAAGCGAGAGAATCTGAGCGCGCCTGTTCGAATCACGGCTCAGCTGCCGAGATTTTCTCCCCTTCCACTAGACCTTGAGTGGTGGTCTGGACGCTAGACATTCGGATGAGACGATAAACCGAGGTCCCGTGTGCAGCATGCACTTAGCGCACATAAAAGAACCCACGGCAACAAAAGGGTTGTCCCTGGCAAAATTCTGTAGAACTGCAGGCTTCCTTCACAATATGGCGTCGACAGCCTGGGTAAAAGGAATGAGACATCGCTTGTAGCCGTTTGATTGACGAGAGCAAGGCGGACTTAGGTGGGTATCTTTTCACTATGTTACCGCGAAGTTTGGCCAAACAGGGCAACCCAACAGGCGTAGTTTGCATCAGTTTGACATGGTACGGTATATGACACCAAAAGTAGTGTTTAAGTAACAACTGAAAACAAGAAAATCAAATTAAAAGAACTGGGGGAAAATAAACTTTGCAACTGTACCTAAAGAATCAGTCACAACAAGAACAACAATAATAATGATAATAATAATAATGATCATAATGATATAATAGTCATAATAATGATAACGATGATGATAATAATAATGATACTGATGATGATGATGACTATGATGATGATGATAGTGATAATGATAACAATGATGATGATAACACGTCTGGAATCAGATCAACAAGTTCATGAAAATTCAACAAATCGAAGTTTTTAAAGGTGGCTGCAAATCAAACCTTGTTTCCATGACTCACCACTGTGGACTTCCCCCCTTACTGGTCTGTTGTGTCTACGCCCACAGGATCTCTCTCTCTCTCTCTCTCTCTCTCTCTCTCTCTGTGTGTCTCTCTCTCTCTGAAACTCGTTCACTATTTCATTTCAATGGAAAATGACGATCTCAAACGACATCTTTTCAGTTTCTCGAGAAAAAACACTTAGCTAATGAAAACCTCTTGGGGTAATCTACCCGCGGCTCTCTGCGCATGCCCAGATAACGACGCGCGCGCACGTCGACAAATGGCAGACGGAGCCATTGCACCCCCCCCCCCTCCCCCCACCAAAATCACACACACACACACACACACACACAAAAGATTGCGTATGCTGTAACAGAAATGACGTTGCGGGGTTTTTATCTGGCTGAGTATTCTGTAGGGATCATTGACGGGCAGGTAAAGGAGGTCGTGCAATGAAAACTGTCTTGGGAATGATCTGCGGAAGCCGGAGGCTGAAATCATTATTGAGATTGAGGAAGTTTGGCCTCTCGCCAGCCGCCAGCCCAAGTGCCCCGCCCGTCCAACTGATCCCTACGAGACCGTGGGGCTGAAGTCGTTTATTCTCTCTCATCCATTCAATCGTTCATTCATCTGTTATTGTTTATTTAACCCATTTACACAAGATTTCATTTCGTTTCAATGTTCACATTTCACAAAATCAGTGTGATTCGACATACACCGAACAAATTTTTTTAGCCGTATTAGTGAACATCCCACAAATCATCAAATAATGGGAATACAAGGGTCAAGGTTATTGGGTTTTTTTTGTTTTATACAAGAAAACAAATCATCCCCAAAAGTCTGTTCTTTCTTTCTTTTTCTTTTTTTTTATCCATCATTTCATATTTTTTGTGTGGCTGTTTGTTTAGTTTCTTCAGTTTTACACACGTAAAACAAATCAGTGCAGTCACGACTGTAAATACAAAACAAAACAAAAAATAATAAACAAACAAACCAAAAACAAAACGAAAAACGCACACACTTAAAGTCAGAATGGCGCAGCGCAAGTCGATGACATAGTGGCCTCTCGGTGTAATTAGGCCTATTTGCATAATGTTTATTTATTTATCTATCTATTTATTTATTCATCTCTTTCTCTCTTTATAAATATATATATATATATATATATATATATATATATATAGAGAGAGAGAGAGAGAGAGAGAGAGAATATACATATATATTTAATAAATATATACATTAATTGATTTATTTATCTATTCACTTATTTATCTATCTATCTCAATCAATCAATCAAATCAGTTTTAATGTCCCAACAGAATATAGACAGGAACAGGGCTTGTGGATAACGTAAGACAGAACATCATTGAAATAACGTTTTACATTTATGAAATTATAAAAGTTATAGCACATTCAAAATGAAAGAAATATAATACTTAAAACCACGCATTAGTTCTTTCTCTCTCACAAACTCTCTCAACTTCTCTTCCTCCACCTCCGGTCGCCGTCTTCCCCCCCCCCCCCCCGCGCGGGTCCCATCCCTCACCATCTCTCGCAACTCCTACTCGTACTCCTCACAGCATTTTAACAAGAGAGGCAAGGCCTTCAAGACTCACTTGTGATACGCTTTTAAAAAAATCTAATCGTTAAAATGTGTTCTGTATTTGTTATTATACAGCTTCGCGTTTAAAAAAGAAAAAAGAAAAAAAAAGTCCTAACCAGATTCGAACCTCGCGTGTTTGGGTGAGAAGAAACTGCCTTATCCATTACACTATCGTAGCTCCTTAACTGACGTTCTAAAATCTTTAAGGGCAATAAAAAATTCTTTTTAATGGCTATCCCCGCAATCACACTGCAACATTTAGCCGTTTTCATTAGATCTAGATAGATGTACAAGTTACACCCGCCGGGAATGTAGTACGACATGGTCGATTCAATTTCTCTTTTATGTTCATTCTAGTTTTATAGTTTTAAAGTTGATATGAAAATGTAGTATTTTGTTAAACTAATAACATGTAGAGCCAAGTACAAGTACTTCTAAACGTCGTAAGAAGTGAAAAAGACTTCATTTTGAGAAAAGTCAAGACTGGAAATTTTTTCGTTTCATCGTGATCAGTTCAAAGGGTATTAACTCGCATGGTTTACAATTTTTAACTGTGAATTCCGACTGATTCTGTGGATATTTTTATGGCAGTTTGGGGCATAATCCAGTGATGAGGCGTTCACAAATCTTTCTCTGAATAAATATTTAACGGTCTCCTTCTCCAACTTTCCATCACATGTTATCGTGTATTGTCCATTGAATATAGGATTGAACAGTCAGGTCAACAACTTGAAACAAAATGGCGTCGTTCGCGTTCGCGAAGAATATGAGCACGCGCTTTGAATGTGTATAAATATGTGTACGCAATTGACTTTTGCCCATGACCTTCAGGGCTCAGCCAACAGATATGTAAAGTCCACTTGTCATATTGATTTTATTATTTTCCAAAAAAGACCACTTGGGCGAATGAACATAGTGAAAGCCCTGTACACTGAGAGTAAAACACACAAGCTTTTTATGTATTGAGTAGAATTTCAAAATGTAATGTTTAAGATGAGAAAGATCAGTCTAAAGCAAATTAAGTCCCCTAGCCCTAGCATTAATTACAGAGTAATTTCCCTTCTTTACTATCTGCACCAAAACGTTTGCAAAATAAATAAAACTTCCATGCTTAGCAAAAGAAGTTCCTGTTTGAACAAAAAATGATAATGACTGCTCTTGTTGTGTCAGAATATCAGATCAAAGTGACAAGTTTAGAGAATAAAAAAAACAACAACAACAAAAAACAAACAACAGTAAATGCAGTTTGCATGTAATTAGGCTTCTTCTTTTTTTATATATACTTTTTTGTGCCCATCCCAGAGGTGCAATATTGTTTTAAACAAGATGACTGGAAAGAACTGAATTTTTCCTATTTTTATGCCTAATTTGGTGTCAACTGACAAAGTATTTGCAGAGAAAATGTCAATGTTAAAGTTTACCACAGACACACACACACAGAGACAACCGAACACCGGGTTCAAAAATAGACTCACTTTGTTTACACAAGTGGGTCAAAAAGCCCAATAGACCGATGATACCACATTTCGTCAACTCCTTGAAAATAATGAATACATATTTCTCCCCATAAAAGAAATTTCATCTGGATGAGCGAAACCATTTAAAACACTTAAATACATATATACAAAAAAATGTTTAACCAGAATTGTAACGCCTGCACACACACACACACACACACGTGCGCACATTTATTTATCTATTCACAAATTATCTAAACATTCATTTGTTTGTTTGTTTGTTTCTTAACTTACTTGTGTTTGCTTGATTATTCTATCGTGTGTTGTTTTTGATAACATACACAGATTGCAAAGGCTGTTTCAAAGCCGAAATCGAAAGTAGAAAATACATGTACGTTTGAACAGAACAAGGCAAAGAGCTTTTCTTGTTTTTTTTCTCTTTTTTTTTCGTCCATGCATGTATAAACCGGTTTTATATTTCTGTATCTGCATGTCTATAAAACTACAAACACTATCTCAGAAACTACATTGAACAAATTCAAGTAAGTTATTTTTAAAAAATGAGTGTTCGTCTATCGAGTTCTAATTGAGAGTGATGGCCCAGAGGTTACGCGTTACACATCTGCCTAGGAAGCGAGAGAATCTGATCGCATCGGTTCGAATCACATAGCTATATAGTCACCAGTATTTTCTCAGCCTCCACTAGACCTTGTGTGGTGGTCTGGGCACTAGTCATTCGGATAAGACGATAAAAAAGGTCCCGTGTGCAGCATGCACTTACCGCACTTAAAAGAACCCACGGCAACAAAAGGGTGGTCCCTGGCAAAATTCTATAGAAAAATCTGATTGCAGGCAGGAAAAAATACAAGAAATTGGGTGGCGCTCTCGGTGTTGTGACGCGCTCTTCCTTGGGGAGAGCAGCCCGAATTTCACACAGAGAAATCTGTTCAGTTGTGACAAAAAAGAGTAATACAATGCAATAATACAATACAATGAATAATGTAAGCGCTGACCTTTGAACATGACACTAACTTCTTCCCTTTCTTTTGACACACGCGTGCGTAAGTGTACGTGCATGAAAGCACACACCCAGACAACAAGATCATATATATATATATATATATATATATATATATATATATATATATATATATAATAAATTTTAAAGCACTTTGACACTTGTTTGGATTTTCCATGGCTGTTGGTTTGAAAGTCTTTGTGACGACACCAATATGATGTAGAATACTGCCAACGACGATAGCGAAAGTCTACGAAACGAAATTCAATTTAAATACCGATAAAATCCAGTGGTGGACAAGCAGACGAGAATAGGAAATGAATTCATAATCAGAGAATTGAGAGAACAAGAATATAATACTCCATGCCTGCCACAGAAGGGATATTTTTCAATAATTTCAGATTCAATGGCAAGATATTACTGAATAATCAAGCTGGGTTTCGAAAGAACCATTCTTACTGTTGACAATGCTTTTGTTTTTAAAGTGATAATTGACATTTTGAAACAGCAGAAGAAATATATTAATTGCGCTTTTGTTGACTATAGGAAAGCCTTTGATTCCGTGTGGCAGTATGGACTATGGATAAAAACAATGAAGGAGAATGTAAATAGTAAGATTTTGAATGTTGTTATGAAAATGCATGATCGCATTAAGTCGTGTGTGTTCAATGGTGATAAGAGATCCGAATTTTTCGGAAGTTTTAGAGGAGTACGTCAAGGAGAAAATCTATCTCAATTGCTTTTTTCTTTATATTCGAATGATTTGGAGACGTTTTTGCTAATATGCGGTTGCCAGTGCCATCCTTTTATTATTCATACTAAAAACAAAAATGCGTTTGATGATGAAAACAGTTCTTCGGCATATATACGTTTATTAGTTCTCTTCTAGGCAGATGACACTATTCTTTTATCAGATTCGAAGCAGGGTTTACAGAAAGCATTAGATGCCTTATTACAGTATTGCGTTGAATGGAAACTTGAAGTCAATGTCACAAAACCCAAATTGTAAACTTCAATTCTAAACAGAACACACAAGATCTGTTTAAATTCGGTTTAGAAACAACAGACGATGTCAATTCATTTACGTACATTGGAATAGAATTCAGTAGGACTGGAACATTCTTTCTCGCTAAAAAGAGAGCTATGACCATGTACATAGGGCATTGCTTTCGTTGTTACCTTTCCATCTACACCAAAACACAATGTAAAATATATGCTGCTTGGAGAAAGCGGTATATTTCCCACTTATGTTCTTGCAAAGTGTAGAATGGTGCGTTTTTGGTCATGATTAATTGATGATGCAACTGATAAATTATCATGCAAAGCATATTCTGCTTTATATAGATTATTTTCATATACAGTGGCGAAATTTCATCAAGAATATTTTGATTAACGGCAGTTATAACTGTGTTTGGTTTTCTCATACATTCCATAGTAAGGATTTCTTTTGTCAAAATATCATGCAAAGTGTAAAAGATATGTACGTACAATCATGGAGAAAATCACTCGAAGATAGTACTAAATGTCTGTTCTATAGGAGCATCAAACCCAATTTTTGTCAAGAAAAATATTTGTATTTTTGTATTTCTTTTTATCACAGCAGATTTCTCTGTGTGAAATTCGGGCTGCTCTCCCCAGGGAGAGCGCGTCGCTATGCGCCACCCATATGTGACCAAGCGCTATGCTTGCTCCAATATTTGCCTCACGCACAAGCTGTATCAGCTTGCCTCACGCACAAGCTGTATTAGCAGACGACAGTTTTCCCTCCTAACCCGCGCACAGAATGTGTGACGTCACTCCACTTACATCATTTTGTCCTCCTCGCCAGACCACCTGCTGACGGCTCGACCAGTGTCGCGTCGCGGTACGTCATTGGCTGAGAGCAAACTTGTGTTTCTGTTCCACTGTAATTAATTGATACCTGTTTTGTCAGATCAGTAAACTACAAGTATTATATACTGGCAGAATCATGGTAATTCCATCTTTAAATCTATTCCATTTATGTTCGCCTACGTTAAACTGATTTAACGCAGTTTGTAATTTTCAGCGACGAGCTCGTTAAAACTGACCCTGTTCAGGTGACTTAAATTAAGATTATAAATTCATCTTAAATAACCAACACTTCATTTTATACTCATTATAAAGTAGGTGTTGAGCTCTTTCTTTTGCAACTCATCCGACGTAAATCGGTTCAGGAATCATTTAGAAATCTGTCACTGAACACCTTTAAACAAACACCATTGTCATCAGATTCTCCGTGATTAGTGACGATCTGCTCGCAGCACACGTGGCGCACTTTGCGGCCCGCTAAACTTGCATAAATTGGCACAGTAAGGGATGAGTGGTCATTTCATACCTGGTCAGTCATCTGACCAGAGCCTGCTGTCTCTCTCTCTCTCTTGCTGCGTCGAGCAGTGTGTTGTGTCGTGTGTGCCCCCACAACGGCTGACACCTCGCTACGTATTGCTGTAAGTGGTGGTGTGTCCATCAAGATCGATGATGACCATCATTGTCATCCAGCTGGGGGATGGGGGAAGGGTGGTGGTGGGGTGGGGGGGAGGATGCTCATGAATCTATCTGTGAATGCGCAGATGGCTGAATAGTCCAATCTGCGCACGAAATGTTCGCTGACAGTTGGGGCAGACAAAGACAGGCATATCATTGTCAGGGAGCTTGTTTGCCCGTGACTTTCTGGCCTGCCTCTTCTGAACAGCTGCAGCAGTCCTGTTGGCCTCGCACAACTTGGCGCCTTTGTGCACAGCAGCACGCCATCTGTCACGGTCCACTGCAGATTCCTCCCAGGAGTCAGGGTTGATATCAAACGCTTTAAGAGAGACTTTCAGAGTATCTCTGAAGCGCTTCTTCTGACCTCCGTGTGATCTCTTCCCTTGTTGCAGCTCGCCATAGAAGAGCCTTTTGGGCAGCCGATGGTCTGGCATGCGCGCCACGTGTCCAGCCCAGCGAAGCTGGGACTGCATCAGGATGGTGAAGATGCTGGGAAGGGTAGCTTTTGCAAGCACCTCTGTGTCTGGGGTCCTGTCTTGCCACTTGATGTTCAGTAGCTTCCTGAGGCATGTTGTGTGGAAGTGGTTCAGCTTCTTGGCATGTCGTTGGTACACTGTCCAAGTTTCGCAGGCGTACAGTAGTGTGGGGAGAACTACTGCTCTGTAGACCTTTAGCTTGGTCTCAAGACTAATGCCTCTTCTGTTCCAGACATTTGCATTGAGTCTACCAAAAGTTGCGCTTGCTCTAGCAATCCTGACGTTCACTTCATCGTCGATGGTCGCATTTCGTGACAGTGTGCTGCCAAGGTATGTGAACCGCTCCACCGCACTGAGTCTATGACCGTTGACTGTGATGTTGGGCTCAACGTAGGGTTTCCATGGGGCTGGCTGATGGAGAACTTCAGTTTTCCTCGTGCTGATGGTAAGGCCGAAGTTCCTGCTGGCAGTGGCAAACTTGTCGACGCTGAGTTGCATGTCAGCTTCAGATCCAGCATTGAGGGCACAATCATCAGCAAACAAAAAGTCTCTGATGATGTCTGTCATGACCTTTGTTTTTGCTTGAAGCCTTCTGAGGTTAAACAGCTTGCCATCTGTTCGGTACTTTAGGCCGATTCCAACATCGCCATCTCTGAAGGCATCAGTAAGCACTGCAGAGAACATGAGGCTGAACAGCGTTGGAGCCAGGACGCAGCCTTGCTTGACACCATTTGTGACAGCAAAAGGAGCAGATGTTTCACCATTGTCCTGGACTCGAGCCTGCATGCCTTCATGGAATTGGCTGACCAAGGAAATAAATTTCCGAGGGCATCCGTACTTGGCCATGATCTTCCACAGTCCCTCTCTACTCACGGTGTCGAAGGCCTTAGTGAGGTCGACATAGGTGGAGAACAGATCAGCATTTTGCTCCTGACATTTCTCTTGCAGCTGCCTTGCAGCAAACACCATGTCGGTGGTTCCGCGCTCTTTCCGGAATCCACATTGGCTCTCAGGCAGATGACCTTGGTCAAGGTGTGCTGTGAGGCGGTTTAGTAGGATCCTGGCAAGTATCTTGCCTGCGATGGAGAGCAAGGAAATGCCCCGATGGTTATCACAGGCTTGCCGGTTCCCCTTTCGCTTGTACAAGTGAATGATAGATGCATCTTTGAAATCCTGGGGGATCGTCTCTTCTTTCCACATGAGTGAGTACAGCTGATGGAGCTTCTCAGTCAGCACAGTGCCTCCATCCTTGTAGACCTCTGCTGGTATGGAGTCTGAGCCAGGTGCTTTGCCACTGGATAGCAGACGGATTGCTTTCTGGGTCTCAAGAAGTGTTGGCGGATCGTCCAGTGCTTCGTTGATGGGGACTTGTGGGAGACGGTCTATGGCTTCATCATTTATGGAGGAAGGGCGATTTAAGACACTGTTGAAGTGCTCAGCCCATCGTTCGAGAATGTTCTCCTTCTCGGTGATCAAGGTATTCCCATCTGCACTGAGGAGGGGGGATGATCCTGAAGATGTGGGGCCGTGGACTTCTTTTAAGGCATCATAGAACCTCTTCATATCGTGCCTGTCAGCATATCCCTGGATCTCATCAGCTTTGTCACTCAGCCACTTATCCTGCATCTGGTGTAACTTTTGCTGAACAGTCCTGCGGATGGCATTGTATGCATCCTTTTTTGATGTGGACTTTGGGTTGCTCAGGTGGGCTTCATGCAGACGGCATTTCTCATCCAGAAGCTGCTTGATTTCATCACAGTTTTCATCAAACCAGTCTTTGTGCTTTCTGGTCATGGGTCCCAGGGTCTCTGAAGCTGTACTATAGATCAGCTCACGCAGGGTCCTCCAGTCAGACTCCACATTCTGGTTGTCCAGAGAGGCGGATTCCAGACAATCTTCCAGCAGCTCCACAAAGGACTGTTTGATGGTGATGTTTTTCAGCTTAGCGATGTTGAGCCGTTTTGGAGCTTTCTGGCCTTGGGGGCGTCTCTTGGGCTGGATTCGAATATTCAGCTTCGAGACTACAAGGCGATGGTCTGTCCAACACTCGGCGCCGCACATAGTCTTTGTTACACGTACATCTTGCCTATCCCATTTCCTGACGATGACATAATCGATGAGATGCCAATGCTTTGAGCGAGGGTGCATCCATGACGTCCTGTTACGGGTAGGGAGGCAGAAAACTGTGTTGGTTATCAGCAGTTCATGCTCTGCACAGGTCTGAAGCAAAAGCAATCCATTTGGGTTGCAGTGGCCCACACCGTGCTTTCCAATCACTCCATCCCAGGAGATGTAGTCAGAGCCAACTCTAGCATTGAAGTCCCCAAGAATGATGAGCTTGTCTGCATTAGGGATGGCAGCAATGACAGAGTGAAGGTCCTCGTAGAACTTCGCCTTCACTTCATCCGGGTTGGTCATGGTTGGGGCGTAGGCACTGACAATGGTGAGGTGCTTCTGGCCAGATGCCAGTGGGAGTTTCATGGTCATAAGCCTATCGTTGACTCCCTTTGGGAGTCCAGCTAGCTTGCTGACAAGTGCTGTTTTTACTGCAAAACCAACGCCAGCCTCACGTCGCTCTTCACTTCCTCGTCCACTCCAGAAGAAGGTGTAACCAGATCCCCGTTCACAGAGCTCGCCTTCGCCTGGAAGCCGAGTCTCACTCAAGGCTGCGATGTCGATGTTGTATCGGGCGAGTTCGGATGCAACTAGTGCTGTTCTCCTTTGGGGTCTGTCCGTGTTATCTCTGTCCAGGAGAGTCCTTATGTTCCAAGCACCAATATTGAGAGGAACGATCCTTGTTTTTTTCTTTTCTTTCTCTTTGTTTCGACCGCTGATGTAGGGTCCCTGCCAGCCGCGGTATGCTGGCCAGGGTGATATGGAGCAGGCAATTTTTAGGGCACCTTTTCTAGCCCCTTCCTCATGCCAGGGAGGTGAGCAGTGCATTCCTAAAGAGGGCTGCTCAGACGCTCAGATGGCTGCCGAGCTCCATCGCTGCTCCTGTCGACGAAGAACGACCCTATGGCCTGAGCCACCTGCGTGCAGGTCTGCGGCTGCGACTGCCAGTGTACCCACACCTGTCGTTTCGTTGCTCGCCTGTCGCCACAGGACTTGGGGGTGATGAAATGAAGGATGAAAGCTCATTTAGGATGACTGATGACTTGCGCGATGAGTTTGTTTAAAGTGAAGAGGAGTTGCGTAACGTCGATCTCACTCTCTCGTCTGGGTCCACCAATTTCCAGTGGCAAGACTAAGTCGAGACAACTGGAGGATGAGCACGGATGCAGTGGATGACCAAGATATCCTTTCGGTGTCTCATCTTGCTCTCTGCACTCCACAGTGCGTTGCTGTAACCGCCTTCCTCTCCGTTGAACCGATAGGTTTCTTCCACAGATTCTGCCGGATCCAGACTTCGCATATATGGGTAGACACACCACGGGGGCCAACTGCGTGTGGCATGCACACAGCACAGTGGAGCTAGATGGCCGTCGGTGGCTCTCCTGAGCCGACGCCCTTTTATGGATCTCCATAAGGGTGTCTAGCCACCCGCCTCACCAGTCCCAGAAGGGAGCGGTGGGAGTGCTGGTTTAGTCGTCAGCAACCCGACCCTGAACAGGTTGTAATGGATTACAGGTTACCAGTAGCAGATCTAATGACCTGACCTGACAGGTCTACACTAGTGTGTAGAATGTGTTGATTTGTAAATTGTATTGTTTGACACAGTACTTGTGTTCATATGAGTATGTTAAGTTATTGCTTTGTTCTGTTAATTCTTTGTTCAGTTATTGCTTTGACATGTTAGTCACAGCTCGGCTATGATTGATCTAAATAATTGCCATGTCGTCATATGCTTGGAGCAGTGTTCCATTTGATTCTTCATAACGTCACAGTCAGTGACGTCTCTGGACACAGATAGTTTGTTCCAGAATGTTCTAGTGAGTGCGTGAAGTTCATCACCACTTAACCTTAAAACTACGTTTACACGGGATGCAACTAACTTGCAACCAATTTGCGACTAACTCTTTGAAACCGGTGGAGGCTGGTGGAGACTGGTTGCCCCCGGTTGTGGCCCGTCGCTGCCGGTCTCAGAAACCAACGGATTTTCTCGATTTTTGGTTGCATGTTTGGTCGTAAGGCTCATTTTATTTCCACTCCAAGACCGATAATTTTTTGAGGGCCTTGCAACTAAACTGCGAAAAAACGGTCGCCGCCGATTGCCACAGCTTGCCGCTCGTCTCAGCCGGTTTCCAACAGGAAATTGATGACGCAAGCGGCACGCGTGTCACGGATTTTTCTGTCTGGCTTGGCAGACGCTCGCAGCGTGGTTTCTCGTGTGTGTTGCCTAGTTAGTTGCACGTAAGTCGCCGCCGGTTGCATCCTGTGGAGACCGTCCAGTCGCATGTACCAGCCTTGCAACCAAAATTTGAATTTGGTTGCAAGTTAGTTGCATCCCGTGTAAACGTAGCATTACCGGATGTCGTTTTTGACTACACAGTCCCGATCGTGCGGGTCGCCCAAGACCCACACATTTTAAAGAGGCTTTTCCGTGCTTATCCCTATTCCGATTGCGTGGGTCTTCCAAGACCCACACCTACTAAAGAATGGTTCAACAGTTTATTCCTGACCCGATGGCGTGGGTCATGTACGACCCATTAGCAGGTCTGCTGACAGACAACCTAGAGGGTAGGCTCGCGCTGTAGCACTGGCCGCTTTTGTCCTGCCGCAGACTTTTCACCTTTCCTCGTCTTCTGCATGTGCACAACGTTGTGCTTCTCTTCAATGTTGGCGATGGCCTTCTGTGCTGTTTGGGCAAGACTTCTTGACATAGTCACCTGATCCAAGCGCTTTCAGACTTGCTCCAGCATCAGCTGCTCACTGATGCATCGAATGAAGGCAAGACGCTTGTCAGGGCTAGCAAAGGTATGGCTGGGGAACCTGATTTCCAAAATGCGACGGGCTGCAATGGTGGCCAGGTCAAGGATGTTCGAGAACATGACCATTGGCCACCGCTGCGTTTTTCGTTTTACAGTGAAGGCATGTGCCATTTTATCCAGGGTATCAACTGCACCCTTTGTTTGATTGTAGAAGAGTATAATTTCCGGTTTTTTTCTTTGGCATGCTTTCCTTCACAACACCAGTACTGTGCATTGTGCTGAGTGCCACTGTGCTCTTTAGCCGCTTGCTTTGATAATTTACGAGCGTGACAGCACCATTGTAGGCAAATTTGCTGTCATATGAAGCAAGCCTCTTCTTCTCTTTGAAGGAGTTTGGAAGGAACGTCTTGTTGGCTCTGACAGTCCCCACCAAGGTCAGGTCAGGTCATTCTTCAAAAGTGTCTCTGCAAGAGCGAGATCTGTGAAGAAATTGTCACATGTGACGTTCCTCCCACTCTTGAAGAATGGCCTTGCAAGCTCCAGGGCGACATTGCGACCAAGATTGACCTGTCTCTCCTGACCGGCTGGCCGACCAAGGTAGGTAATGCCATAGAGCGGGTAGTTTTTCTCGGCATCTGCTACCCAGAAGACTTTGATGCCATATCTATCTGGCTTTGATGGCAAGTACTGCAGAAAGCTGCACCACCCTCTAAAGGGCACCAACTGCTCATCAATTGTGAGCAGTGGACCCGGGATGTAATGTGCTTGAAGATTCTTCATGAAATCATCCCAAATATCCCTGAAGGGGGCAAATGCATCTTTCTGCCTTCTGACACTGCGTGTAGCTTTGTCATCAAAGCGCAGATAGGTGAGTAGAGTCTGAAATCGTTTACGACTCATACAGGCTCTGACGATTGCACTCCCATACACAGTATCCCACAGGTCTTCAGTGGAAACCATGTTTTGTTTCCTAGTGCCCAGAAAGAGTAGTAGGCCTAAGAAACCCTCCATCTCGACGGGATCAGTTTTAAGCCATGCCCCTCCCGGGACTCTGTGGCCTTCGATGTTGGTGAATTTCACCAGATCAGATATCATTTTTGAATTGACAAAAAGAGAAAAGGCATCGGAGGGGTCATTGACATTCTGACATCCTATAATTTGACTTGAGGGGACTTTAAAAATATTTCTAGAAGGGGTTTTTGATTTTGAAGCCATTGGATTTTGGCTCCATTTTGTGCCATCCTTGGCTGTCTCAAACGACTCGAAGACAGCTTGAGAAGTTGATGCCTCACCATCATCTTGGTCATCAAATTCCATCAACTCATCTGGGGAGTCATCATCGGAAGGTGGAGCAGGCTCATCCTCACTGGTGTTGTCATCACCTCTCAGAGGAAGGTCTGGCTCTATAGTGCTTGGATGTTCTTCCAACTGCACTGCAACACACAGAACAGAAAGGCCATAATAATAAACATCAAACACACAATTAGACATCAACGACTGCATATGTTCTTACAAGTGTCCAAAGAGGCAAATGAGCAAGTGTTGTAAAGTAACACACACACGCACACACACGCACACACACACACACACACACAATCGCATGCACATATATGCACGCTGGCACCTAAGCACACAAGACGGCACACACACACACGCACACACACACACACACACACACATAATCATATATAATCGCATGCACATACACGCACGCTGGCACCTAAGCACACAAGACGGCACACACACACACACACACACACACACGCACACACAAACAAGCACTACAAACACTAAACGCACACACACACACACACACACGCACACACACACTGACACGTATGCAGACACGCACGCACACACATACAAGCGCACACTCAAACACACGCTCACGATCAGAGATTGACACACCAGTCATATCAAAACCAATGAAATTGACAACATACACGACAGCGCCTCAGCTCCACATCCATGTGCTTCCACGATCGCATCAAACAGGTTTGGTCTCTCCATTTTACCTGAAATAATACAGAACGATATTACATCGATTATAATGATAATAATTCTTGCACAGTAAATGTTTCGTTCTCTCCCTCCCTCCCTCCCTCTCTCTCTGGCATGGCGGAAATCACAACAATACATTTTTTTTATTTTGTATCTTTCAGTTGTAATTAAAAATTTCTTTCTTAATTATGTGGTGAAACTAATACGTAGGCCTACTGGTGGTTACAAAGCAAAGTTGTTTGTTGTGTTTCATTGTGAAGAGTATACTAATTGATTTTCAACAAAATTCTTGATTCGATTACATTCTAACCTGGGTGCAAAATGAATGGGGAACCATTTTCTGTTTGGTAGCAAACAGTATCAGTGCGGATCTAAGTATAATCCGATATGGTCACTCATCATATTATATGCATCTTCTATTGAAATAGCAGGCAAATCGTACAAAATTATCTTTGGAAGCTTTCTGACATAGCAAATTCTTACCTGCCGTTTCTTTCCCACTGGCTGCAGAAGAAAAACAGAAAAATCCGCCGATGGTGCTGCTGTTTAGTAGTAGAGAGAAGCTGGTTCGCCCTGAATTGTCTGCTAGAGTGTTGCAAAGAAAAGGCGGGTGTGCCGGCATTCCTTTCCCCTGGTATCACCGGAGATTAGAAAAGAGAGATAAACCACTTGCAGAAATTGCTGAAGCCAGGCAGCCTGCGCCGCGACATGCATTCATTATTCATAAGCTGCCTTTGCCCCGCCCAAGTTAAAGGAAAGCGTCAGTCGAACGCAGTCTCCTGAGTGATTTTATAATTTGGATTACACCTTTTTTCCCTTTTCTGTTTGCTTCATCCCACGCAGATGTCAAACTCAATTTTGTTGTGAATAACATTCCTAAATATTTATATGTATTGGTTACTTTTATTTCCCTATCACCACAGCACCATTTTTCACGAGTCGAAAGATGACCCCCATTGTGGAAAACTATAATATTGGTCTTATCGAGATTCACTGTTTGTTGTAGTCTGTCTGTTTCTTGCTTAAGGGCATTTAATTGATTTTGTAACCCTATGGGTGTGTCAGACAAGAGAACAACATCATCAGCAAATAGCATTAAGAGCAAATCTGTTGCGCCAGGTATCATTTGTATTCCATGTCTCCCCTTCTTTGATAACTCCACTGCCAATTCACCGATGAAAAAGGAAAACAGCTGTGAGCTTAGCATTCAACCTTGTTTAACCCCTCTTGGACACTGAAAAAAGTCTGAATAAATACCTTTGTCACGAACACATACAAGTACAGAATCGTAGATGCTTTTAACAGCCATGTAAAACTCCCGAGAGAGAGAGAGAGAGAGACAGAGACAGAGACAGAGACTTAGAGAGATAAAGCACAATACAACGGTCTGCTCGGGCAACATGAAGCGTTCGTATATATATGAATTATATATATGATTATGTACATATAGATAGATTTAGATTTACATACTGATAGATCTATATGAAATTATGTATGTATGTATTCATGTATGCATGTATGTATGTATAGACAGATGTTAGAAGAGAGACAGAGCTGAATATGTGTTTTATGTTTTGATATATATATATATATATTTTTTTTTTTTTTTTTTTTTTTTTTTTGAAGAAATGGTGATGTAAACCAGAAAGTGTGAAGAAAAAGTAGCGTTACGAAAACGAAAACGCAGTTCAATAATTTATAACTGTCTCTCTCATGTGCAACATTGCGCTGGGGGAGGGGGGGGGGGGGAGTTGGTGGTGGGGGGAGCTGCTTTATTTTCTTTTTATATTATCTACATTCAAGCAGATGCAAACGTGCTAAAAACCAAGCAAAAATGAATCGGTTTTCATTGTATACAGCGAATCTTACTACACGTGGGAAATTCCAGGCATAACTTAACTTTCGTTTTACTGCAGCTGAACTGTCAGAACCGACCAGTTTCCTTCAGGTGGGGAAGGAGAGGGTGATTTACCCCCACCCTTCCGCACTGCGTGTGTGCCCCAAAACGGCTTCAGCACTGTTATAGACAGTATGAAGGGGCCTGCCGCGAGTGGTTTATCTCTCTTTTCTAATCTCCGGTATCACCCTATATTGTTGCAAAGAAAAGGCGCGAGCGCCCCCCCACCCCCACCCACCCCCTACACCCCCTTCTCCCCCCTCCCCTCCCACAGGCTCGGCTGGCATCTCTTGAACTACGTCCGGTGTACCTCCAAAGTCAGTAGGCCACTGGATACTTCCACTGTACTGGGTCGACCCACGTGATCCGAATCAGAATAAACACACTTGTGCCTCTTTGGTAAGTATGGGTCTTCCATGACCCGCGCCATCCGAATAGGAATAACCACTTTCGTCCTCTTACAACTGTATGGGTCCTGGAGGACCCGTGACATCGTATCTGTGTAGTTAAAATTACGTAATTAATTACGCTGGTAATTGATTACACCCATATACGAAATTTATGTGACGAAAGGGTCTTTGGGTTGCTGACAAACTCCTAAAATTTCATGTGCATAGCTCTATCCGTTCCCAAGATATGGTAGTTTTATTGAGTCACTGGCTCCTAGAAGACCCAGGAAGCACGGTAAAGGTTAAATTAATGGTTAAGCCATGATGGTGCTTCACTTACTATCTGGTCTATCAGTTTGCCAGTATTATACGAGGGTCATTCAATAAATAAGGTGAATTTTTCGGTATAAGGACTTCTAATACAGATAGAAGCTTACTTTTTTTTTTCAATGTAGTCTCCCAGCACTGTCACACACTTTTCCCATCTGTGCACAAGCTTCCGTATTCCCTCAGCGTAAAAATCTTTGGACTGATGTCTCAGCCAGTCGCTCACGACACTTTTGACTTCATCGTCACTTTCAAACTTCGTGCCTCTCGTGAACGCTTTCAAGGGACCAAACAGGTGAAAGTCTGAAGGGGCAAGGTCTGGGCTGTAAGGGGGATGAGGGAGCAGTTCCCAGCCCAGCTCGTTGATGGTCTGCACCGTTCGGGCTGCTGTGTGAGGCCTTGCATCTTTGGCACCCACCGGCAGCTGACCTTCGAGTAGCCAAGGTCATCATGGACAATTTTGTGTGCTGTCCCAACAGATAAGCTCAAAGTCCTTGCAATGTCATCCACTGTCACCCTTCTGTCAGACTGAATGAGGTCATTGACTGATTCGATCACCTCAGGAGACCTCACTTCTGTAGGCCTTCCAGGCCTGTCTTCATCCTCAACACTGCTCCGTCCTTCTTTAAACAATTTAGCGCACTTGTAGACATTTTTTCGGCTGAAACATGTGGCACCATACACAGTGGACATTCTCCTATGAATTCCAACTGGTTTGCACCCTTCAGCAACCAAAAACTTGATAACTGACCGCTGTTCAATCCTGGAGCATGCTTCTTGGTCGGCCATCTTTGTTAATCGCCAAAACTCTCAAAGTTTTTTTTAATCTGCAAAACAAATTAAATCCATGTGAAAAAGAAGTAAAACAAAAAAAAGAAAAGAAAAAAAAAGTAAGCTTCTATCTGTATTAGAAGTCCTTATACCGAAAAATTCACCTTATTTATTGAATGACCCTCGTATCTAAGCCACTGATTCTCTATCTTGTTTATTATTCATGTATTATTTTACATGCTGATATCAATTGTACTGCTACAGTGTGCTCAGTACTCTAAGATGTATGTAGTATTCTGCTGTTGTGATTACAAGATAGTGATGGATTAATATCAGTTATTGGTTAAAACCACCTGGTATGTATCAGTCTGTTAACTGTAATATAGTTATCATGCTCTCTCCTATACGGCTTACTCCAGTATAGATAATAGTGCAACATGATAAACTGATTCATTTGAGTCACTTTGACACAGTATAAGCTTTACCTAATCTATACTGTCAGTGTACTTTCACCAAGTCAGCATCGCTTCAATCACTTTAACTGCGTTGTTTAAATGTATTAGAAATGTCATTTGATGTCAGCGTTTGGTCTTCACACATATGCATTATGTTGTTGCGTATCCCAAACCCGAGTGCTTTACTATTCACTTGTGTTGACATGTTGTACTTATGACATTTGTTTGTGTCATTCCAGGCACTGTCTTCTCTTTTTATCTTCTCATCATCGTCTCCTCTATGTCTTCTTAGTTTCTCTACACAACTATTGTAAATAAAACAATAGAAAAACCCCATTTGTGACTGGCCTCTATATGTTCCTGGCCTGTGCGTGGGATCTTGTCTATCCTTTCATTCAATCAATCACTTAGTTTAGTTCTTTTGTACCGTCCGTACCCCTTTAGAACCACTCGGGGCACGGCCACACATATATCTCACAACTTCCAGATACTTACAAATATCCTTTAATAAAGTTTCTTTGCAGTAACCATAAACTGCAGATCGAAATAGGAAGAAGAGAAGGCTAAAACAGAGAAAACATTTGCAAGGAATGTAATATGGGTACTGTTGGGGATGAATTTCATTTTGCTCTAGAATGTCCCCAAAATACTGTAATGCAAAATAAATTGATACCACATAAATATAAATCACACATGTCAATGTTCGGTTTATGCAATTTATTCAGTGTTGGGAAGAAAACACAACTTAATCTAAGTAAATTCATAAAACTTGGAAAGGGTGTGTAACTTTTGTTACATCTAAAACATACTTGTCAGTATGTTTAAGTTTGATTTATTTTGTTGCAAATCATTATCATTAGTGCACGCATGTGTGCGTGCGCGCATGGGTGTGCGTTTTTGCGTGTTTTGGAAATATCGTTGGACTGTAGTTGTGATTCAATTAGTATGTATTGTTATTGTATCCTCCACACACCCCCAAAAGGGGCAAAAGGATTAAATTTCTTTGAATCTTTGATGGCAGCATGATATATTATTAATTCATCAGCTCAAACATACAGAAAAAGCATTTATATCCTATCTTTCCTGAAATCACACCTCCTCCCCCAAATGATAAAATCATTCCCAAAAGAAAGTAAACACGCCTAAGGACAAACAAATAAAATAAAACAAAACAAACCTCGCCCACACTGTCTCCATTACTTTGAACGTTAAATTCCGAGAATTTTTTTTTCACAGACGCTTTTTCAGATTTTCATTTGAAACAAATTAGTAGAAAAAAAAAAACAAGCATTGAGAGCGTGTCAATTATTACTATACTGTTTTTTTCGTTCGTTATGTGGCTTGACTGCGTCTTTGTTCTGTCAGTGGTTATGTGCCCCCTTTATTTATTTGTTTATTATTATTATTATTATTATTATTAATTTCTTTTTACTGTGTTGTGCTGTACTTGTGTGCTGAATTTCTGTATATACTACGGAGTTTGCAATAATGATACCAAACAGCTCCATGCATTTCTCCTTTTAAGATATATTTCATCATCCATAAAAGAAGCCCCCTGAAACCACTTCCTGGTCTCTTCCATGGTAAACATTCAGAAACACACACAGAAAGGAATTCCTTTCATCAGTCTCACCCTTTTGTTTGTAATGGCCAAAACTGCTTATCTATCTGTTATTGATTTATCAATATCAATGCACAATAACACATTTGACATCCTAGCTGTTCATACAAGCCAGAGACAGAAGGTCAAATTTGGATCACATGAAAACACATAAAACAGAAGAACATAGAAAAGGAACTGTTATGCCGTTTTCTGACTTTCTTTTGTTTGAACTGGTTGAGAGTTATCAGACACTGCAAATCGCCCTTAAAAGTGGTGGTGGGGTTAACTCACTCCAGACGAATAGTGTTCGCCCTTGCTTTCCCTACAGACGACCCATTTGTTTGGGTTATGAAAAAAATCGCAAAAAATACAAAACATGAAGTAACTGAATGAAACTCACTGCACTTGACCCACTGACCGCTCTCCTCACGTCGTGTGGACACCCACCCACCTCCCTCTTCACTGCTCTCAGAAGCTGAGTCACTATCAGTAACTTCTTGCTGGTCGCTTTCTTCACTGCAGATACTTTATTCAACGTCATCATCATCCTCGTCGATGTCGAAACCTTCAGGTTGAAGCCTTTCAATTACTTCAGCAGCTGTAAAAGCCGCTGTCGTGATCTAGTTTGCTCCAAAAAATTCCACTTGTATCGCCTTTGACGCCACTTTCGATACGTGTGCAGATTAGCTTGTTGTATGAGGTCCTCAACTCGCTGGGGAGTGTGTTGTTACGAAATCTCATGAAGAAACTTTCCATTCGACCCTTGACACGTTCGCAATGCCCGGTGTAGCTGCGATTGTTATGCTGCCCCATAAGGAAAACGTGCAAAAAAATTCTAATTGCCGAAACCGCAAAGAGAAGAAGAAGAAAAAGAAGAAGAAAACTCACAGCTACAGTTTCTGAAGTCTTATTTAAATGCACCATATGATCAATATCATTAGCAAGCAGTGGGTATAAGCTTTGGCTGTTGAAATCAAATTATTTCTTGTATACAAGTGATGTATATATTGCAAATAAATCAACATTATATCAGATAAATATAAACAGTATTTAAAAAGTTGCAATACTTGTTCACATCAGTAAGAAAAAAAATCAGGAGCATTCAAACTCCACAATTCCCAAAACTTAAAAAAAAAAAAAAAAAAATCTTCATACACAGATGATAATCTGACTGTGTTACACAATTTGTCAATACCAATGATCCTTCTGAATCAATCCGCTCTCACCTAACACACACACTTTCTACAAATTGACACCCACTACTGTAACCCCCTTCAGCCTAAATTTTATGACAAAACAGTCTGCGTGTTTGTGTGTAAACATTCACATTGCCTGTGGAAGTAGCAAGGCTCTCCCTGTCTCAGTATCATTGTTATATCACTTTCTGAAAATGTGCAAGCATTTCCACTTAAAAGAAGTATGCGCTGACAAATGATGTATAGTCCAAATGCTTTGTAGTGTTTGTTTTATGGGTACACTTGTCAGTTCTGTACTGTGTCAGAGAGGCATATATCTGTGCTGAATAAATATTACAGCTAAGAATGTCACACACACACACACACACACACACACACACACAAACACAAATCCAGTTGAATGATACAACATTAGTTGAAAAAAGACTGGCCAGCTGGTGTACTGTAATTCTCCCTTTTAAAGGGTAAATTGTGCTTTTGGATTCAAACATTTGGCAGATAAGTGTGTGAGAAATGAAGACAGTATAATCATCCCTCTTTGAGAAATCAGACCCAAAACACTCTTTGGCTTGGTTGTTAAATTGAAACAAATATGTTTTGAAACATAAAAAATGAATATTCGATTCAAAATATCACATACCGTGCTTGTTATGAAGACCTTGTTCGTGAAAAGTGAAGGAATATCATCGCCAGGTTGCGGTCCTTTTCTCCTTCTTCTTCCACTTAACATCAGTATGCTGATGAAAATTGTTGTGTTGTGGGAGGTTACTGTTGGGCGCAATTTAGCTGGGCTACCGAGGGATGTTCTGTTAACTGATAGGGGAGATGGAGCGCAGTCCACTGGTGTATTCGCATCTCCAGCTAGGCCAATCTGGCTACCGTAGCGTTCCCCGGGAATACATCCGACCAGCGGCACAGCCCTAGCCTTCACGAAGTGATTCTGAGCTCGCCAGCTTTGAGTTCGAACAGCACACACAGTACTTCGTTCCTCCCGTTTTCCCCCAGACCCATTTACACAAGTACAATCGACGAACTCGCAACTTTCACTTTTAGAGACGTCCCACGAATTCTCTTTCCGGCTTGATCAAGGGCAAATTACTCTTTTTTTTTCTAACGAACAAGGTCTATAGCGTTCCATCGTCCGGAACGCTACCTTACGTCAGGAACGTGAGTTTTAATGAAGAGAGCAGCCTGCATATCTGACTTGTTTGAGCTCTGAGCCCACATTTAGTGGACTGCAGACCTGGAGAAGAAGCATGGAGGACGAGATGAAGGCAACCGGGTGGACATGGACCCGGCTGAAGAGGACAGCCCAAAATCGAGTCCGCCGGATGAGCGCTGTTGCAGCCCTATGCTCCACAAGAAGTCAAGAGGCATAAATCAAGTCAACTGAAAGGAAATTCTTCCTCTTCTTCTTCTTCGTCGATGGACACCCCAGTCAGAAGGGGAAATGCTAAATTTAAAAATGTAAAAGTGGGGAAATGCAGTGAAGCGTTTGCATCAGCCGGCTTTCATGTGCAAATGCAGAACGGCATCCACAGAAAGAACCTTATATTTCAAGATTAAGATTAAGATTTTAATGGTCGAAGAGCAAAGTGGGTTTTCTTCACACCGATTGTAATATTCCTGGGATGGCACAGAGAGACAGACAGACAGACAGAGAAAGAGAGAGAA
The DNA here is from genome assembly GCF_041734735.1 of Babylonia areolata. Lineage (NCBI taxonomy): Eukaryota > Metazoa > Mollusca > Gastropoda > Neogastropoda > Buccinidae > Babylonia > Babylonia areolata. The sequence goes on along the minus strand of NC_134904.1, from coordinate 25,793,034 downwards.
AGAGAGAGAGTGTGTGTGTGCCTCATTCCTTGTGATTTATGTGGTGGTGCTTTACTTGGTCAGGAGAAATGGTCCACCTTTCACCCCCCCCCCCCCCCCCGCCCCCCTAATAAATTTTTCATATGTATTTTTTTGTGCTTTAGAGTGTATAGATCACGAAAAATCATGTTAACATCAAAAATCTTGGGACTCACTGTCCCTTCTGGCTTAATTTTGAAGGGTACCCATCTCAGGTGCCGCGGCTGCTTTTCGTCGGTCCAAAACCTTCCATAAATTTGGTGATCAGCTGTGTCATTGTTATTTGAGCTACGAGAATTTCCTTTATGTTTTTGTTGACAGTAATGCCTTCTGCACCATATGCAATAATCAGAACGACAATATATGCAATAAAGTGACCGCAGTGAAGCTACGTGTGTACCCACCGTCTGTCACACGTTGCAAACTGTGAATTTGCCTAAATGTTTGCAATGAACTGTCTCTCTAGAAAACTGTGCAACTTATTAGAAACAAAGTACACCACAGTTTCAAAGAACAGTCTCTTGTGATTCTTTTGAGCTAAGCCACATCACCATGGGCCTATTCTGCTGTCTTCTGCCGCCGGTTTATTTCCCCTACCCCCTATTTGGCTTCAACGCCAATTTAATTCTTTACAAATTCATATTGGTCTATTTATGGAAAAAAAAACGTTTATGTGCACTTTCCAAGTGTGAGCACATGTGTGTGTGTGTGTGTGTGTGTGTGTGTGTGTGTGTGTGTGTGTGCTGTCCTCTGTCACCGGTTTATCTCCCCTACCCCCTACCTCATCATTCTGAGTCGCTTCCCTCGGCATAAGTAGAAAGCGACTCTTCTGATACGTAGGATATGACAGCTTCTTCTTCGTCGTCAGTCTGGAAAGTCCACAAGGAAGTCAACCATATCTGCGGGCAGGATGACGTCTTCTGCGGACCACATTGGTTCCCAGGTGTCATCAACGTCGATCCATCCATGTCCATTGCTTGCTGCTGGAACATCAGAAATGGGTTCGAGAGCCCTTTTCCAAATGACAACTTGATAGTTGCTCCGTTTGATGTGCTCTTGAAGAGTTTGCTTGCACGGAGGCATGCTTGCCATGTCAACGTTGTGGTTTGCATTCAATGGCTCATCTCCACATTTCTCCTTGAGTAGCTGGTGTCGGAGGTCAGTGACACTGGTGAAACAATGTCTGCCGTACACAGGTGAAGGTCTCAAGATCGGCTTTGGCTTCTTCAGCGATGGCCCATGTATCTCCAAGGTGGGCAGTTGTTTCCACAAATCTTGGATTCTGCTGAAGAACTTTGATGGGTTTTATTTTCCCAATGCCCTTGAACGCACTTGTGTCGCAGCCGGTATAAGCATGAAGAGCCAGGAAGGCGGTGCAGTGCTGTTGCCTGTATGCTTTTGCGATGTCAGTGACGTTGATGAGCCACTGTTTGTGCCCCATTCCTGTGTCGAACAGAATCACCACATCCTTCAGCTGCAGAGCGAAGTGCAGGAGAATGAAGAATATGTCCAAGTCGGGACTCTTGACACGGACGAACCTGTAGCCATTCCGTTCAGCGTATGCACAGTAGAGGGCATCTCTAGAATCCATCTCTTCTTGTGTGGATTTGAGCGTTGCGACTGGCATCCTTGTTGTCTTCAGCTCATCTGCCGATTGCAGCAGGAAGGTTTCTCCCTCACATATCAACCTGACTTTTCTGTCCATTGAATTTTGGCGCATTCTCATCTTTGCTCCAAACGTCGAGTAATACTTGGGTGAGCTGCTTCTTATTTTCGTTGTTTGACAGAAACGTCTTCCAGTCTGCAGGACGCTTGGTGCTTTCTCCTTTCACGATGATCTTGTCGCCAGTGCCTCTCCTTTTCCTTTCCATCGCTTTGATTGAGTACGTTTTGTACATGTCTGTACTGAACACCATGTCCGTTCCCTTTGGCAGCATATCAAATATCTTCTGGCTGATCTCCCTGAAACTGGAAGGAAGCTGTTGCAAGCAGTGAAACACTGCATTGTCATCAATCACAAACAGCGTCGCATCATGGGGAGGTAGAGCGGCATCTTCCATATCTTTGGTGAGGTAGCTGAACCCTTTTGCTTTGTCGGGCTTGGCAAGGAAATTGTCAGCAGTGGCAATACTGTAAGGTACAGGACTAAGTTGGTATGTCATCAACTGTTTCAGAACGAGTTGAACACCTGCTTCCTGTGCCTTCAGAAGGAGCTGGAAGGCAATGTTTCCTTGTTGTTTGTATTCCACAACCTTCTTCTTGGTAGTCTTCATGTGGACGGTTTTGTTCATCGATGCCATCGTTTTCGGGTTTAGCCGCTTGACTGGTTCAAGGAAATGGTCATTTGCCATCAGTCTCTGCGTGATGAACGCCTCCTTCGCGGCTTTGCCAGTTGTTGTTTTTTCTGCCCTCAACACATCATGCTGAATGCCAGCTGGGACAGATGCTCCAGATGACAAGGCGATGAGTTTGACCGAGGCTTCCTCGCAGAAAGGGTTGATGAAACTTTTGATTACATCCTGATTCTTCATGACGTTGCTTTCGCTCTTCAGTCTCTCAGAAGGACACAAGTCACGATGTCTACTGCCAACCTCATCACCTTGTGCCATGCCAACCATGTTGAGAGTTGCATGAAGATACTTTGACCTCTCATGGGTTGTCCTGACCCATCTGTGGTAGGCCTCCTGGTTGACAGCAGTCCCGTGAGACCAGCGCCACCTCCGCCAGCTCCTCCTTGGATTTTGGCGTGCTTCATGAACGTTTCTTCCATGGTCTTGTCCACTGCATAGCGATTGCCAGGAATGAAGGACCTTGCCACGCTGAAAGCACCTCTCTGCAGCATCTCCTTGGCTCCAGGATGTGACAAGTCAATGTTTGCCAAGAAGACTGAGAAGAAGGTCAGGTAGCGTGTGTAGTTTTGTCCATCAAAACTGAAGAAGAGGTCTGGAATTTGGGACATCGTTTGTGCGTAGAGCAGGAAGTCGTTGATTTTGACAGCCTCAAGGAGTACAAGGACAAGCCATACATGATCGATGTACGACAACCAAAATTGTGCAGTTGGTCCAAAGGCTCCTTCTCTGACTCTGAACTGTTCGTACTCTACCATAAAACTGGCGATAGCTTCATCTTGCTGAAGCTCAGTCAACGTCTCTTTTGAGAAGAAACAAGAGGCTGTCTGGAGTTTGATCATGCTGTCTTCTGACAGTGTCGGAAATGATGTGTCTTCATCTCTGATTTCAAGATATCTTTCCAGCACCGAGCGTTCTAGACTCTCAAGCATTGTCTTATGGCAGAACAATGCTCGTTCATAATGTTTGCCAGACGGCACCCCTTGCAGAGAACCAGAAGAGATCAGGCCTGCCTCCAGAAGGATATCTCCGAAACCAGAACCATCCAGCTTTTTCCCAAGCATCTTGAGGTACGCATAGGCAAGGTGAAATGTACCGATTAGAATGATATGCTTCTGGTACTGGTCAGGTTGGTTCCAGACGATCGGGTAGGCTTTCATACAAACCCCAAGATCAAACGTAGTGATAACGTACTCTTGTCCAACCTCTCTCCTGGACTGTCTTGTACTCGATGACTGGGTGATGGATCACAGGGTAGTAGTCCAATGTCGTCTTCTTTGCCGGGTTAATGGTAATAATGTCAGAACGTTTATTCGACATGGCTCAAAAGTCACAATAATACTTTCATGCTTCACCCTCGTGGTTCCGCACCGCTTGAAACACTTTCCCCATATAATCTTTCACTATAGTATATAGTCTTTCGTTTCATAAAGAAAACACACACACACACACAAACACACACACACACACACACACATGTGCTCACACTTGGAAAGTGCACATAAACGTTTTTTTCAATAAATAGACCAATATGAATTTGTAAAGAATTAAATTGGCGTTGAAGCCAAATAGGGGGTAGGGGAGATAAACCGGCGGCAGAGGACAGCAGAATAGGCCCATGGTGATGTGGCTTAGCTCAAAAGAATCACAAGAGACTGTTCTTTGAAACTGTGGTGTACTTTGTTTCTAATAAGTTGCACAGTTTTCTATAGAGACAGTTTATTGCAAACATTTAGGCAAATTCACAGTTCGCAACGTGTGACAGACGGTGGGTACACACGTAGCTTCACTGTGGTCACTTTATTGCATATATTGTCGTTCTGATTATTGCATATGGTGCAGAAGGCATTACTGTCAACAAAAACATAAAGGAAATTCTCGTAGCTCAAATAACAATGACACAGCTGATCACCAAATTTATGGAAGGTTTTGGACCGACGAAAAGCAGCCGCGGCACCTGAGATGGGTACCCTTCAAAATTAAGCCAGAAGGGACAGTGAGTCCCAAGATTTTTTTATGTTAACATGATTTTTCGTGATCTATACACTCTAAAGCACCAAAAAATACATATGAAAAATTTATTGGAGGGGTGGGGGGGGGGGGGGGGGAGCGGTGAAAGGTGGACCATTTCTCCTGACAGACTACTTCGAGTGTGTCGCGCGCCAGTTTCCAGCCAAGAGACAAAATCGTAATTTCAGCCCCGTGGAAGTTATGTATCACTGATCCGCAATACTCTCTTGTAACGCTCTCTCTCTCTCTCGCTCTCTCTGTTATTTCACGTTGATTGTCTATGGTTGCAACATCACGTGGGACAGTTCACTTCTGTGATATTATACAGATTCTTAAGTTTGACATTGTGTAACATTTTTTGTATTAAGTTATTTTGGTGCCACGATGAAAAACATAAAAAACCCTTTGTTGGTTTGAGGCGATGATACACATCTGCTGCCAACAAATAAAGAAGGGGGCAACCTATTTAGAGTTTGAGGAGTTGAGTCCTAAATCTCACAGAGAAGATTATCAACAAAAAAAGAAGTTTAGCATCAAATCTAATATATCTTGAACATTAACCCAATGTTTTGTATCATGTCAAGGTGCACCTGCTGTTTGTATTCCAATGGTTAATACCAGTGTCATGGAACACTGAGCCTTAAGAGCTTTGCTCCAACCATTTCTGCGTTGTCTGTGATCTTAACATTGAGACTCCCCCAGCTTCTGCCACCTACAATGAGGCCCGCAACCTTCGTGCTTTGGACAGAGAGGCTTTCAGTCAGGACTTGTGTAGGACTGTTTTACCCACTCTTTGCCCCTGCGTAGAACAGCTGGACTCCACTCTACGTGCTCCGTTGGACAGGCATGCTCCTGTCACCCGCTGTAAAGTCAAGGATGGACGGTCTGCCCCTTGGTACTCTAGTGTTAAAGTGGAGCTTAGGATAGCTTAGAAAGAAAGGCGACATGCAGAGGAACAGAGTAAAAAGACTGGACGGGTTGTTTGTAAACAAATCCGAGTCTTTGCCTCTGCGAAGAGTTACCAAGATTGTCCAAAAGGCAAAAACTATGTATTATAATGCTCAGATTTCAGGCAGCAAATCGATGAGGCAGCTTTTTAGTGTATGTGGTAAACTCATTGGCAATGAAAGGTCATCTCTTCTCCCCAATTTGTATCCTGTTAGTCAGTTGCCAACTGTTTTTAGTGATTATTTTAGAACCAAGATAGCTAACATTCGCTCTGAACTTGATCGCGGGAGCACTACCCTTATAGCAGAGTCTAACACTGGTACTTGTTACTTCTAAGTTTGACATCAGACAAGAACTTGATCGCATGACAACTGCCGCATAATCTGTGATCAGTTCGAATCAAGCCACTAATTCATTTTCTTCTGTTTTTGACTGCTTCCATCCTGTCACAGAAGATGAACAAAAAGATCATTTTAAAGTTAAAACCGACCACCTGCCAACTAGATCCCTTCCCTACCTCTTTGTTAGTTGAAAACATTGACACTCTCTTACCCACTTTGACACATATCGTAAATGAAAGTCTTCTGTCAGGTTCTTTCCCATCTAGTTATAAAACCGCAGTTGTAAAACCACTACTTAAGAAACCCTCTATGCATCAGAATGTTCTACAAAATTATCGACCAGTCTCAAACTTATCTTTCATGTCCGAGGTCATTGAAAAAGTTGTTATGAGTCAGTAATTTGAATATCTAAACTCACATTCCCTGCTGCCACCCAACCAGTCAGCATACAGACCTTCACACAGTACAGAAACTGCACTTCTCAAGGTCACTAACAATATACTTTTGGCACTAGATCAAGGTCATGTTTCTGTTCTTACTTTGATCTCAGTGCAGCGTTTGACACCACAGACCATACACTTTTGTTGCTCATCCTTCATCACTACTATGGAGTTTCAGAATTAGCTTTTTCTTGGGTCAAAAGCTGTCTTTCAAGTCGCATACAGACAGTCATTATCAATAATCACTCATCGCAACCAAAACCTGTTTTGTTCGGAGTCCCACAGGGTTCTGTCTTAGGTCCTTTACTCTTCATCATGTACACCAAACCTCTTCATGCACTCATCCAAAGTCACTTTGTTTCCAATCAATCTTTCGCAGATGACACACAGCTTTACAGAACATGTCACCCTACAGAAAAAGGTCAAATCATACAGACTATACAGTCATGCATCACAGCCGTTGTCAGATCATGGATGGCAGATCACAAACTCAAACTAAATGATAATAAGACAGATGTACTTCTCATTCACTCAAAGCACTCTTTTTTTGACTTGCCTAAGCCTTCATCTATCCTGGCAGGGATAGGGTGGCCTTGCAACCTCTTGAACTTGGCAGCCTGGGTCAGGAGTTTGGCGTCTCTGCGGTCCTCAAGGGGCTGGAGCTCTGTGATGGTTTCAAGCTTCTGAATTGACGTAGACTTGTGGCCCCTGTGATGATATGGGTAGCTTGATTCTGAACTTTGCTGATCCGTTCAAAGTTGGACTTGGCCGTAGTGCCCCATGCAGTCATGCAATACTCCAGCACTGGCCTGACTCTACCAGTGTACAGCCTCCTGAGGGTCGTGTTGTCTACGCCCCATGTTGTTCCTGCCAGCTTCTTCATGAGGGCAAGGCGTACTTTTGCTCTTGATTCTGCTTTCTCTGCTTGCTTCTTCCACGTCAGGCGTTTGTCAAAAGTGACTCCCAGGTACGTGGGGTTGTTCTCTGCAAACAGAATTTGTCCATTGATGTGCAGGTTGGCCTTCTGTTCTTTGGGTGAGAGGCTGAAAACTCTGTAAGTGGTCTTTTTGGCATTAATTGTCACCAGCCACTGTTTTGTCCAGCGTTCGAGAACATTCAGCGCGTGCTGTAGTCTGTAGTTGGCAGTTGTGAGGTGTTCTTCCAAGCACCATAGGACAAGATCGTCTGCATAGATGGCTCCCTGGACTTTGCGTGGCATATCTTTGACGATGTCGTTGATAAAGACGAGGAATAGTGTAGGGCTGAGGACACCTCCTTGAGGAACTCTTTCTCTCAGTGTCTTCTTCCGACTGTATGCTGCATTGACAAGGACTCGGGCCTTCCTATTGTTTGGGTACTGCGAGATCCACTGGTACATACAGCCAGTCACACCACTCTTCTGGAGCTTCCTCCAGAGGCCATCCTTCCAGACTTTGTCGTATGCCTTTTTCATGTCTATCCACAACGTCTGTGTATGCTGTTTGTCCTGGAAACCATCCTCGATCTTCTGGGCTATGTAGGTCACTTGGTCCTCAGTGAAATGATGTTGGCAGAAGCCTGCCTGCTCTGGAGTGATGATGTTGTTCTTCTCCAGGTGCCAAACCAGGCGCGAGTTGATCATACGCTCTAGGAGCTTGCCCACGCAGCTGGTGATGCTGATGGGGCGATAGCTATCAGCCCTGGCTCTGTCTTTGCCCTTCTTGTGGATGGGCACCATGTCAGCTTCTCGCCAGCTTTGTGGACCATGCCCCGTCTTCCAACTGCTGTTGAAGAGAGCAAGGAGTTTGGTCTTTGCTTTGGTGCCAAGGTGTTTAAGCATTTCATTGGTGATTTTGTCAGGACCTGGAGATTTTTTGTCCTGCAAAGACTTTACGGCTTCTTCAAACTCCTTCAGTTTGAAAGGCCTGTTCATATATTTAGGTTGGTCTTGGTCATCCTGATGATTCTTTATTTCATCATGGACTTGTTGTTTTCTGTCCTCTGACACAGTGATGTGGCTGATCTGCTCATAGCTGTCTATGAAGCAGTTTGCTGCCTCTCTCCCTGTCACCATCTGGTCTTTTTGAAGCGTGACAGGCGCTGACCTCGTCTCTACGTTGTTCATGGCTTTGGTGAGTTTCCAGAGTTTGTTGCCATCTCTGTCAAGGTTCAGCTTTTCTGTTTTCTCCATCCAGCTTGTTCTTGCAGCTTGGATGTAGGCCTTTCTGTATTTGGCAGTGCAGGCTTTGCAAGTAATGTTGTTTACTTGTGTTGGGTTGTTTTCAACCTCCTCTCCAGTCCTTGTCACTTCATCTTCAAACTTTTAATTGCTTCAGTAACATTCAGTGGAATCAATGTGTTTCTTCCAGTTTATTTTTGAAGTAGGACCCCACGAAATTTTATTTCAGACTTGAAAAATATTTCATGTACCCCCAAAAAGAATCACGGTAGTTGGCAGGGATTATAACCATTATTAAGGAGAATTAAGTGCGTTTTTTTTCTACAGAAAAAGTTTCCATACATAATTGACGCAATAATAACAATAATAATAATTAGAAGAAGAACAATGGAGCTCATATCACGTTTTCCAACTCGAAAGGCACTTTACAGTAACAGCAAAAAGCAATACCAAAGTATGGTGTATAACGCAAAAAGGTAGCAAGTAACAACATATCACACACACACACACACACATGGGCGCACACACACATATGCACACACACACATACACACTCACACGTCTAATATCACTAATAGTGAAAAGACGCTTAACTAAAGAATGAACTCACATGCACACATATAACACACACGCACACGCTCACAGAGTCACAACACACACAAACACACACACACACACACAGGCAACCACACCCACACTCCATCTCTGGATCAGTCAGGATGGAAAAGGCACATTCTTAAATGGTAGAGAGAGACAGGCCTTATAGTAATGGGTAAAGAGATGTTTTCTGACCTGATCTGCCCTGAAAGACTCTGAGGACTGACTGTGTCAGAGAGAGTATGATAGAGAGTTCCAGAGCTCAGCTGCTGAGAAAAAAAAGGCTTGTTAACCATGCTGTCTGCATGTGAAAGTAGGAAGCTGAAAGAGTCTGGTGTCAGCAGAGGACCAAGGAGTCCTGGAGGGAATGTATATATAAATATATATGGTAATGTTCACACAGATACTGAGGAGCAGAGACTGTGATAACTTTGAAGCAGGGACAGGAATGTAGACTTGTACTTTTCTTTAAGAATGTCTGAATTCAAATAGCAATGTCATAAGCATATTGTGCCACCTTGGCAGATGATGAAAAACATGTGTGTAAATCGTAAAGCATAATGTTGAACAACAGTGGAGAAATAATGGAATCCTGCGGGATTCTAATATTTATATGCCTAGAGGTTGACAAAGTTATTCCCACTTTTGCAACAATATGTCTTTCATTTAAATTCTGTTTTTTTAGCATAGTCATAAACATGACCAGACAGACCATAATAGTCTGCTATGCCACACTTGGTCATAAGTTTTAATAAGATCAAAGGACACAAAAATACTTTTGATTTGTGTAGATGTGTCAGATGATCAGCTGTAGATCTTCCTTTCCAAAATCCAGTTTGAATTGAGGGAATTACGTTGTTTCTGTCACAGTTGTATACCATTCTAATATCTACAAATTTCTCCATGACTTTCCCTATGTAGGAGGTAATTGAAATTGGTCTATAGCTCGAAGCTTCAGTTCCAGGCTTACCCTCATTTAGTATATGAGTTACAATGGAAGTTTTCCATACAGAGATTTGTCCACATTCCAAGCACTTCTGAAATAGTGAATGTAGTGTGTGTGTGTGTGTGTGTGTGTGTGTGTGTGTGTGTGTGTGTGTGTGTGTGTGTTAATATCCTTTGATCTTGAATAACCATGAAGTAAACATGCTTAGTCATGTTTAACAGATAGCTCTACCAATTGACTGAAGCCAAATAATAATCAGGCTTCTGCTTAAAGAAACACCTGATCATGCAGGATATTCAGTGCTTAGACTTGGTAAACAGAAACAGAAACAAAAATACAAATCCATTCAAATTCTGAAGACGGCTGAGGATCATACAACAGTTATTATCTCCAATGTGACAAGAGTGAAAACGAACGACTTTGTACTTATCTGGGAAGCAGCACTGAAACAGGAGTGAAGTTAAAGACTTGGAACATCTGCACAGTTTTCTTGTGTTTGTTTTTTGTTGTTGTCAGGACAGAAGCATCAAGTTACATCTGCATGCATTGATGACAGACTATGACAATATTTCCAAGTCTTCCATTTATTTACGATATTTCTTTATAACAAATACAATACATGAAAATAAACATACACGAAGAAGTAAACAGGGATGTGTTTTTCCAGCTCTACCAAACATAAGAAAAGACATTCTTTCTGCACATATTCTCAGAATCTATGAACTCCAAAGGAATTTTAATTTTTGATCAGTTCAAATTATCTTTCCTGTTATTCACTTTTTGTTGTGTCATTTTCCTTGATTTATTCATTTTCATGTTATGTGTTTTTATTGTAATCACCAACATTGAAAATTGGTGGGTTCTCATAACTGGCTTGTCTCATTGCTGTTAACACTTCTTCAAGTGGGTCACAGGCCTTGTGTGTTGCCCTGGGGAAACCAGTCACATCTTGATGCATCATTCCAATATTTGAAAATACCTATCTTCCATCCACTGCTAACTGCGTACAGTTTCTGGTCTTTTCGTGTTCATTATTCTTGATGCCATCTTCTCTATTTCTTTTTATTTTGTAGTTTCCTGGCAAGTTGATTCTAATGGCAATTTTTTTAGAACTGAGAAAATTCAGTGCATGTCGCCATTTTATCAGCCGGAAATATTGTGTGTTCATATCCCGCCAAGTGATGTATCATATCTGTGAACTGCACATTAGGTGTTAACCCTTTCGCTGCCAGGAAAATAAGATTTAAGTGAAATCTATTTGCCAGGGTTTTTTCACAAAAAACGGGTATAAATTTTCAAAAAATTCTGTGCTCTTTGTTATTGGAGAAAGACCCATAAAAGTATATATTTTCTGAAAGGTAAATGAATAAAGAATACAAAACACATGCTGTTTTCCCATTTTATACATTTTTAGTGACATGCTGTTGTTTTGAAATCAGTGTTTTGTTTTTTGTCACATTTTCAACTTGTTCATTACAAACATTAGTCAGGTAATTTGCACAAAAACATCATATTTTCTGGACAAATGGATATCTGCAAACACAAAATCATACTAGAACAACCACAATATATATATATTTTTTTTTTTAAGAGATAGATACACAATACATTGTGACTTCTCCAAGTGATAAGATGGATGTGAGGGCACGCCCCCTCAGTCTCCACCCCCCTCCTCCTCACCCCTCTCACACGGTCACTTGATTCAGTTCTCATCAGACCGCGTTGGCTGCGTGCCAAGAATATCGCTCTGCTGCTAATTCGGTCATCTGTCGTCTGCTAACATCTGTACAGCCGGCATCACTCACTGACAGTCGCATCTTGGCCACTCTCTTGATTACTCCCTTTATTTTCTATCAGATCGTCCTATAAATGTTCATCACTATCTTCTCCTTCGAATTTATGCTTCAATTCTTTCTGAGCATCAGCTAAAGAAAGAAATCATGGTTGATTTAGTTCGTCACGATTGCATGTCTTGAGCACGGCGTCAGTCCAACATTTTGTTGAGCGAGCGAGGAGAGAAGTCAGGCAAACACTTGGACAGTGGCCCAACCAAAACGTTCAAATAAAGGACTGCTTCATGACGTAGATGGGGTTTCTAGCTATGAATAGAATCTAGAGAGATTCCCCAGGCTAAAGCTACCACTATTTTTGCCAAGGAAGTGAATGCAAGCCAGGGAAAAGTCAGAATATTTCGATGACGAGTTATCTCGTCATGCAGGCAGCGAAGCATACATGCTTGCCATGACGAGTTATCTCGTCATGCAGGCAGCCTAGGGGTTAATATTGTGTTTGTGTGTTTGTGTGTGTGTGTGTGTGTGTGCGTGTGTGTGTGTGTGTGTGTGTGTGTGATTGCATTTGTACACTGGTTTACACAGTGAGCACAATGTTATATTCTTATAAATTTTGTTTTACTTTTATTTATCTATTTTATCATTATTTATCAATTTGATTTTACTTTATTCATTCTCATCATGTTTGAAAAAGATTATCAACTTACTGTACTACTATCATTATCATCATTATTGCTATAATTTTCATTCTTATCATTATTATTGTTGTTGTTATCATTATTATTATTGTTTACATATCTAATGAATTTTCTGATGTTGATGTTCCTCACATTGGCTCTCCAGGCCTGATCAGTGTGTAGAGTTTATGTAAAGATCAGGCCTTTGAAGCAGATCTAGTGTGACATATACAGATCAGTCAGCACACTTTGACACCTCCTTCAAACTGAAACTGAAACAATTCAAATCAACAAGTCAGATGAAAAAGTACTGCTTTCTTCCACATCAAACCATTTCCTTGCAAACATTCCCTTTGACCACTTCTTGGTTTGATCTGGTTGAAAGGATTCTGAAAACAGAGCTGATAGCTGGTGAGACTGACAGGAACTGACTGCATGAGAGGAAAATGACATGTATTACACAAAATACATTAGGAATGAATAAATTCCTGGAATCGAAAGGGAGATGTAAAGTGGAATCAACAGCGAAAATATTCAAATTTAAACACAATAACAATTTGTGTGTGTGTGTGTGTGTGTGTGTGTGTGTGTGTGTGTGCGCATACATATGTTTGCAGATGAGTGTATATGTGCATGAATGCACATATGTTGGTATGTGCGTGTGGGGGTTTGATACAGATAGAACCAGTTGAAAATAAAAATTCAGTATGAAAGTCATAGAGGCCATGAACTCGTGAAGCTAAAATTTACATTGAATGAACACAATAAAATTTTTTCCTCTTAAGTAAAACGCAGTCATAGAAATGACTACTGGTATTACAATAGCGAATCACAAAGAATCACTGCCGATTATATAACCATTATGGTGACCTGTCAGCCAAACATCCCGCGCAAAGAGGCCTTTTCTTGCTCTTCTTTCTCCTTTACTCTCTCCTCCAGTTCTTTTAGTTCCTTGGTCACTGACTTGCTGAGGGAGGGGTCCAGGCTGGCCACTTTCAGAAGATCATCCCTGGCCTCCTGGACATTCCACACAGCTGCATGGGCTTTGCCTCGTCTGTAAAGTGCTTTGATCCGTTCACTTTGGGAAGCTAGGCAAGAAAGCAGTACTGGATTGTTAAGAAATACCTTCATTTGCACAACAACAAAAAAGTGTGTTCAAATAAACGAGTTTTCTGAGTGTGCTGCTTACAATAAGAAGAGGTAGTAATTGTGAATTTTATTAGGATCCACCTTTATCCAACATGAATACAGTGAATTCTTAGCAGTTATAATCCATGAATGTCAATGTCGCCAACAAAGTTATCTCTGTTACAATTAAGGCTCACAGTAGAGTGGTGTGTCAGTCACGGGCATAAAGAGGGCAATCTGTCCTCTTGGTTGTGCAAGCATTTCTTTTTTACCTTAACTTTCTGTGATGAAATTTGCGTTACCCAACAGACACTGCCATCTGATAATTGAGACATCATCATGTTCAAAACTGACAGTGTATCATCGATTGAGGCATGTGTCTTTGTACTGACTGACTAAATAAGCATTGAAACCTTTCCTAATATTGTGGTAATTTTTTTCTGTGTGATACATTCATCATCACGCTTAAAACTGACAGTGTTGAGTCAACGTTCAGTCCTTTCCTAACACTGTGGTAATAAAGTTCTTCTTTCTGTCTGTCTGAATTCATCTCATCTAGTCTGCTCAAATGGTCATGCAATTTGAATACAGACAGAAGAAAATAAAATCAAGCAATCAAAATACAGAAAAAAAACAACAACGCTGATCCACTTCAGAGTTTGTGGCAGAAGTTCTCACCACTTCAATTGCATCCCAGAATCATTTCAGTCAGTGAAAATGAAAAGGTACAGTGAGAAACAATGGTTGGATTCAGAACTAAACTGTAGACTGAGTGATATCCCAACATAGGGTAAAACAAATGAACTGAACTGTGTGAACACACACACACACACACACACACACACAAACACTTGCACACAAAAAGGAATGCTTGGCAATATAAGTATCTTGCTTTACTCTTTTTTTTCTTTTTCTTTAACTCCATCAGAGCTTGAGTGGTTTGCAGACTGGATGGAAGAGAGTTCCAATGTTTGGTGCAGATCATTGAAGCCCTTGACATATGTCTTCCAATGATCACACACCCTGCATGACTACTGCTCATCAAACTAGTTTGTGGTTGAATGTTCTTGTAAATAAATATCATTAGTGTCACCACAAATGATCATAAAAAGGCATGCTAAATCACAACCGGAAAGTACTTACCATAGTCTTTTTTCAACACATCAGTAGTGTGGGTGATAACAGTGTAGTAATCCTTCTCAAGAAGTTTGCACTGTGTGTAGTTCAGCAGAAATGGAATTTTCTTCTTGTCAATCTCTATCCACTCTTCATCGCCAGGCTTTTCTCTGAAAGCACATTTTTGGGCACATGTCACACACACACACACACACACACACACACACACACACGAACACACACACACATAAGCATTTATGAAACAAACTATTTTTTATAGTGTACTAGATATTTTACCAACACAAGAATATGCATTTGCAGGTATGTGTTCCATTGAAAAATGATGGCTTCTTTTTAGATTCTGAAATAATTGTTACAAAGCTCCCATGTTGGTATGACTGCTTGTCACATCATAAAATAAAATCATAAAAAAAGCTTCAATCTGAATATTCAGCAAGCTGAAACTGTTAAAGTAAACACATGCATCCTCACACACATTCACGCAAATACACACACACACATGCACACACTCGTGTATAAAGCATGGTGGGCAAGGCTGAAAAAAATCACCATTAAGTCTGAATATCAGTCACAACTGCTCATACAGACCCAAAAGTTCTACATGTTTCTCAGTTATATCAGACAGATATATATCAAGTTGTACAGTTTTACATTCCATTGTAACAAACACTGAGCCTCTCTATGGTGTTAGCTATAAACACAGTGTAGCCATCAGAGATTTTATGAAATCACTAAAGTTCTTGATGATTTCATAAAATCTCTGAAATTTTGTCACTTGTTTTCACTAATTTTATCAGCTGGCTTCAGTGAATCTGTGTGATTCTTTCAAACTGCCAGCGTGTGTGTGTGTGAATGTATGGGGGAGATCTCACTGATCTATAATCAATGAACAAAACAGATATGCAACTGGATCATAGTTATCAAGATCACCTTCAACCCTTGAAATCAAAACATGCTGTCCTCTGTCATTCTTCAAAGTGGTAACAGATCTGATTTTACCACCACTGTCATTGCAGAGCTCAAGGAGATATGGCTGAACATCAGTTTGGTCAGTTGTGCACTTTAATGGGGACAAAGACATATTGGTGGCATGGTTGGCAAACAATATAACTCAAGACATGGCAACTAGCGTCAAACTGTAAGTTAAAAAAAAAAAAACAACAAAAACCAACAACAACAACAACAACAAAAACAGCAAAAAAACCCTCTGGAATGAAGTATTCTCCTTACGCCTCAATGTTTGGGTGTGAGGCTCGTGTTACCTTCCTTCACCTCTACCAACAGAAGTGATCTCTAGAACAGAGACTGAAGATGACTGAATTTCTCTTGACTGAAATCAAGTTTTGCCAGCTTAATTGGTAAATGGTCAATATTCAGTGATAATTGTGGAAAGTCTGTCTGCTCACTTCCATCGCTTTTATAAAACAAATTATGAACACTGAACAGTCACTTGGGTAAAACTAATGTCACTTTGGTACATAATGTTCTAAATACAGGGGCTTGTGGCACTGGCGACCAAAACATCGTGGGCTGCCTGGTTGTAGAACAGAGCTGCCTTGTGATGGACTGGTAGACAGCCTCGTGGTTGTGGTAACAGGATTAGGTGTTTCGGGGATGTTTTCCTTTTCATCTTCAGTTTCTTCTTGGACTTCATTGTAAAGTGATTTGTCAAAGGATTATGGGATCTTCTTGAAGAAGGAAGAGTTGTGGGTGATTTGGTGGGTACTGGAGCCTTTGTGAGCAGTCACTTTCAGGGGAGATGGAAAATAGTGGATTGTGAGTTAGTTTTGGCAGGGCCGACATACCAAAACACTGTCTCCAACTAGAAGATCACACTGGACAGCATGACGTGAAAAATATGCTGCTGCTTTCATCTTCTGTTTCTTTTCAACATCTCTGGTGCAGAGCGTCTTGTCAAGAATCAGAGTTGGTGATTCTTTAAGGGTAGTGAGTCTTGTTATAATCTTCCTGTTGAAGAGTGCTTCTGCTGGACTGACTCCTGTTGTAGAATGGGATGTTGCACAGGAGTTTCACAGAAACTTGAATACTTCTTGCTTCCATGTTTTGTTTTCAGCGTGCGATGTCTGAACTGTTTTCTTCATGATGGACACGAAGCGTTATCATTTGCTTGTAGCCAAAGAGGTGTTACTTTGCAATGCATAAAGCCTAAGTCTTCTTCTTCTTCTTCTGCTTTCGTGGGCTGCAACTCCCACGTACACTCGCATATACACGAGTGGGCTTTTACGTGCATGACCGTTTTTACCCCGCCATGTAGGCAGCCATGCTCCGTTTTCGGGGGTGTGCATGCTGGGTATGTTTTTGTTTCCATAACCCACCGAACGCTGACATGGATTACAGGATCTTTAACGTGCGTATTTGATCTTCTGCATGCATTTACACACGAAGGGGGTTCAGGCACTAGCAGGTCTGCACATATGTTGACCTGGGAGATCGTAAAAATCTCCACCCTTTACCCACCACGCGCTGTCACCGTGATTCGAACCCGGGACCCTCAGATTGAAAGTCCAACGCTTTAACCACTCGGCTATTGCGCCCGTCATAAAGCCTAAGTAGTTTGCAGACTGAGCGAACTCATGACAGTTGAATGGTGGGCCACTGTCGACATCTGTCTTGCAGATACTTCATCCAGTTTGGGAATCAAAGTGTTGGCCTTGGCTGATGACAGTATTTCCACTTCTGGGGAGCAAGTGTAAGCATCCATCATTACAAGATTACGAGGAGGTAATCGCCAGATAGAAATGTGTGTGTGTGTGTGTGTGTGTGTGTGTGTGTGTGTGTGTTTTGTCTGTGTGCATGCATGAGAGTAAATGAGTGAGTGAGTGTGTGTGTGTGTGTGTGTGCACGCGCGCACGTGCGCACATGAAATCAACGTTCGCTTCAGATTATTGACTCCCAGGCAATTTTGTCATTCTGAGAGGTTCAGAAGAGTGATCAGAAATTGTTGCCAAACATGCAAGACAGTGCTTGAACTTGACGATCCATGTGCAGAAACCATACCTTTTCACAGATAAACCTCTGAAGACTTCTAGGAATGACGATCTGTGTTTCTTTCAGGATCACTTCAATTTTATCACTAACTGACAAATGAAATGAAATGAAATTATGGTGCTTAGAGCCTCGCTGACCACTAAGGCCATCTCAAGGCTATCGCCGCGTTAATAACTACTACAAGGATAAAAAAACAAAACAACAACAACAAAAAAAACCAAACAATTAAAATGAGTCACCACTTCAAACTTTCCACTCCAAAGTTTAAAAAAAAAAAAACTTCCATAGTTTAAAACCTTCAAATCTGGTTAAAAATGTTCACTTCTTTTAAGAAGTCCATCAGCGCCCACGGAGGGACATCACGAAACAAAGTCTTCAAAGAAACCGCCGTGTAATGTCTGTGTCTAACGTCATGCAGATCCCAACAGTCAAGGAGCACGCGTTTCACAGTGAGAGGCTCATCACAGGGAATACATCGAGGGGCCTCTTCCCCCTTCAACAAGTAAGAATGAGTAAAAAAAAGTGTGCCCCGCACACAGTCTGCGCAGCACAGACTCCTCCTTTCTGTTCTTCACCCCCGAAGGGAGGGTCTCTTTTAGGTCTGGACGGATCTGGAAGAGCTTGTTGTCCGTCTGGGTGTTCCACTCCTCTTGCCAAAGATCCTTAACGTAAGTGTTCACCTCCTGCTTCATGTCTGTGTATGGTACAAAGGATCTGGATAATTCTTTCTTTACAGCGTTCCTGGCCAGCAGGTCCGTTCTTTCGTTACCACGAATGCCAACATGTCCGGGAACCCAGGCCAACACAACCTCGTATCCTTTCTTCGTTGCGAGAGTAAAAGCTTCATAAAATTCCAGCAGTTTGGGATGAGTGATATTCCTGCAGGCGATCGCCTCCAGGGCTGACAAGGAGTCGGAAAAGATCATGAATCTCTTTTGTTTCGAAGAGAGAACCATTTTTACCGCCAGAAACAGTGTGGTCAGTTCCGCAGTGTACACCGAGCTGTCAGACAGGATGTGTTCCATTGAGGGCCGGTCAGGAAAGGCGGGACAGAACGCAGATGCAGCGACTCCGTCCTCTGACTTGGAACCGTCAGTGAAGATTCTTTGAAAAGTGGGAAATCTGTGGCAGAGTTCCGAAAAGAAAGTTCTGTAGGCCAGAGAACTGGTGGAGTCTTTACGGTACGAGGCCAGATCGAATCGGACCTCAGGTGTTCTAAAGGTCCACGGAGGGCTGTCGGGGAACTTGGAGAAATGTGAGATGCCACCGACATCCAGATCAGCATTTTCTAAGTGCGGCTGAATGCGGAGTCCAAGAGGAGGGATGCAGTTTGGGTTGTCTGTAAATTTCTTATCGAAAGGGTTGTTGAATACAGCGTCGTAAGCAGGGTTTGTAGGTTCAGAAAACAATTTCAAATAATATAGGGTCAGCTTCAGTCTGCAGTTGGAGAGAGGCAGTTCCCCCGCCTCTGCATACAGGCTGTGCACAGGGATGGTGCGGAACGCACCTAAGCTGAGACAGAGCCCTTGGTGGTGTATAGGGTCCAACAGTTTCAGGTAAGACGGTCTGGCCGAGCCGTATACTACACTTCCGTAATCCAGTTTGGACTGGACCAGAGCTCTGTAGAGGTGCAAGAGAGTTCTCTTATCAGAACCCCAGCCCGTGTGTGCTACAACTCGCATGATGTTCAGAGCTTTTTGGCAAGATATTTTCAGCTGTTTGATATGGCTGAGGAAGTTCAGCTTCTGATCAAAGACGACCCCTAAAAATTTGGCTTCCTTGACCGCCGGGATGGTGGATTTTCCCAGACGGATTTCAGGGTCCGGATAGAACTGGCGAAAATTATGAAAATGACTACATTCAGTTTTGGAGGATGAAAAGGTGAAGCCATTCTCCTCTGCCCAACACTGGATTTTGTTGACGCAGAGCTGAAGCCGTCGCTGGATGCTGGCATACGTGCTGCCAGTTGCATACAAGGCGAAATCGTCCACGAACAGCGAGCTGTCCGAGCCCTTCTGAATAGATTGAACGATGTCATTAATTTTGATGCTGAAGAGAGCCGGCGACAGAATGCTCCCTTGCGGGACACCCCGCTCCTGCTCGTGAATGTCGGACAGGGTGGTGCCGACCCTCACCTGGAATTGTCTGTCTTGCAAAAAATTGTGGATGAACTGAGGCAGGTGTCCTCAGAAGCCGAGCTTGTGCAGGTCCGAGGGGATTCCAAATTTCCAGGTGGTATCGTAAGCTCTCTCCAAGTCAAAAAATATGGCCACCACATGCTGTTTGTTTACAAAGGCATTTCTTACAGTGGTTTCCAGACGAACCAGATGGTCAACGGTAGAGCGATGCTTGCGGAAACCGCACTGTTCTTTCGCCAGAAGGCCGTCGGTCTCTAGTTTCCACATCAGTCTACCGTTGACCATCTTCTCCATCAGTTTGCAGATGCAGCTGGTCAGTGCTATTGGGCGATAGTTGGAGGGGTTCGAGGGGTCTTTTCCCGGTTTCGGCACTGGGATTATGAGGGCTTTCCGCCAGGAGGGTGGAAAAAAGCCTGTGATCCAGATGTGGTTGTAAACTTTGAGCAGGGTGTCCAGACAGGTTTCGGGAAGATGTTTTAAGAGTTTATAATGGACCTCGTCCATTCCTGGAGAGGAATCCGTACAGGTCTGAAGGGCAGATTTAAG
This sequence comes from Babylonia areolata, assembly GCF_041734735.1. NCBI lineage: Eukaryota > Metazoa > Mollusca > Gastropoda > Neogastropoda > Buccinidae > Babylonia > Babylonia areolata. The sequence goes on along the minus strand of NC_134904.1, from coordinate 25,772,803 downwards.
TTCATTCATAGTGAAAGGAAGGTTGTAGCTCTCTGTGTTGGCGGAAGAGAAGTTACAGGGTGTTTTTTCTGTCAGGTTTTTGGTTTTGAGAAACCGAGCAGATTTGTTGGCAGATCTCGAGTTCTGTTCGATTGTGGAGGCAAGCAATTTGGCAACTGCTTTCTTCTCTGTGACCATAGCATCTGAAAGTTTAAGGTGATGAAAAGTTGGGCAGACGTTTTTGCCCTTAATTTTTTTCAAAACCCTCCACACTTTCTTCTTGGGTGTGTTGGAGGTTAAGGAAGAGCAAAAATCTCTCCATGACTTTCTCTGGCTCTTTTTAAAAACATACCTGGCTTTCGCCCTCAGCTGTTGATGGGTTCGAACGCTATCGGTCTCCGGTCTCCGAAAGACGCGTCGCTGTGCTCTCTTCCGAGACTTACGGGCCTCCCGACATTCCACGTTGAACCAGGGCGTTCTTGGCATCTAAGGCTTGGAGGTAGACGATGGGACTGCTGCTTTGGTGCAATCTAAAACAATCTGAGTCAGAGTATCAGCAGGGTCCTTGCTTTTTAATACTGTTTCTTCCTGCAGCTCCGCTCTTATCTTCGTGGTAAAAATTCCCCAGTCGGCTTTGTCATAGTTCAGGTGGTCAGGCAGAGAGTCACCTTCTCCATCTGTGGGGCGGAGGACGACAGGAAAGTGGTCACTCCCGTGCAGATCGTCGTGCACTTTCCACTCGTAGTCCAGGACCAACGATGGATCGCAGACCGACAGATCTAAACGCGAGAGCTTTCCAGAGGACAGATGAAGGTAAGTGGGAGACTTGTCGTTAAGACAGCGCAAGTCCATATCCGAAAGAAGGTTTTCCAAGAGAAGACCTCGGGCTGATGTCATCTCACTTCCCCAGAGCGGGGAGTGTCCATTGAAGTCGCCCAACAGTAGAAACGGTCGTGGGAGCTGGTCGACCAGGTTCATGAGGTCCTGCCTCAGAACACGGACGGAAGGAGGAAGGTACAGAGAGCAGACAGTGATGGTTTTCCCAAGTGTGACTCTGACTGCCACCGCCTGTAAAGGGGTGCTTAAAGGAACTGTACTGTATAAAAGGGACTTACGTATAAAAAGAGCGACACCAAGCAGACAGGACAGCAAAAAGGGGAGCAAAGAATCATATAGATAGTATAAAAGTATATTGCCCATTGTCATACAAGGAAATAAGCAATATACTAGAAAGAGACTTTTACAGGTGCTTGAATTCAAGTCTAAAACCTTGTCAGTTGACTCTCTCAGACTTTGGTCTGATTCGCAGACCAATTCTGAGTTTAGCTCTCAGACCATTATCAAATTCATTACGGACCAAGTATTGTTCTAATGTCAAGTGGATATGCTTTAGTAACCTGACACAATTAAGCATATAATTTTTGACTGTAGCTTGATGAAGCCTTATGTACACGAAAGTGTGTCTTCACAAGTAACTGAGAACGTTGATGTTTTTGACTTTTTGTATTCATTATCAGTTGTCTCGCTTGTCAGTTTAACGACTTCTCTTTTATGAAGTCCTTTAAGTAATTTCCTGTAATTGTATTTAGATTTTTTTTTTTTTTCAAATTTCACCCTCATTTCATCCTCATTTGCCCAGTTTCCCCCAACCCTCCATTCATTCACATCTCCCACCCCTTCTACCGATAATGCTCAAATGTATTCATAAATACTTTAACAAAATGTCTTCAATCACCGATATGTGTGACGGGACATTAAACAAAATTCCTCCTCCTCTGGATAAAACCACTAATTTTCGATTCGAACATCCTTGGCTCGAATCTGCGTGGAACCCTTTTTTTTTTCCTCGTTTCTTTTTTTTTTACCCGAAGCTTTACATAATTATGATAATGAATACAGAACACATCTCAACAAACTAATTTTTACAAGTTTCATTATCATTATATACTTCTTTTTTTTTTTTTTAATGCGAAGCTTTATATAATTATAATAACGAATAGAGAACACATTTCAACAAACTAATTCTTATACGTTTCATTATTATCATTATCAGTACTTCTTTTTCCTTTAAGTGTATATCACAAGTGAGTCTTGAAGGCCTTGCCTTTCTTGTTTCCACTTTGTGTTGACCCTATCAGCATGAACTGGAAACTTCTTGATGTTTGGAAGTGCAGTTGCCATTTTTCAACACCAGATGTAATGTTGAGGGGTGAGGATCCATTCAGAACAGAAGATCAGTTGAGCAGATGCATTTTACTGGAGGTTTGTTAACAATGATTATGAACGACATGACGCCTGTTCTATCAATACACTTTTTCCGGAAGTCCATAAATTAATGAATAACAAACGTGTACAACACTATAGAAGAGATCCCCAAAACATTTTAAATGTTGTTCTCAGCAGGAATCTGGACACTGACCATATAGAACTGCTGTTTAAGCAGTGACTTAAGCAGTTTGACCTCTGTCCACAGAGATTGCTTGGTGAAGGAGACATCAAAAAAGAATCAGCAAGATTTTTATGATTAGCAGTTGGATACTGAAACTAATAATAAAATAATAATAATAATGGTACTTATATAGCGCTAAATCTTGTGCATAAACAAATCAAAGCGCTTTCGCACCAGTCATTCTCACGCAAGCATAACTCTAAAACTGAAAAAAAAACCTAAAAAGACAAGGAAGAGACAGGGAAGGGAGGCTATTTTGGGAAGAGGTGGGTTTTAAGACCAGACTTGAAAGAGCTGAGTGTGGAGACTTGACGAAGCGAAAGAGGAAGTTCATTCCAATTGCAAGGTCCAGAGACAGAGAAAGAACGGTGGCCAACAGTCGAGAGTTTGAATCTGGGTATGTGTAAGTGGAGTGGATCCGAAGCTGATCGTAGTGAGCGAGATGGAGTGTAGAGGTGAAGGCAGCCACAGAGATAGGAAGGGGCTGATTTGTGAATACATTTGTAGCATAGAGTGCTGATCTTGTACTTTATTCGGTGTGAGACAGGGAGCCAGTGGAGATGTTGCAAAAGAGGAGTGGTGTGCTCAGATCTTTTCTTTCTGAGGACGAGTCGGGCAGCAGAATTTTGTATGCGCTGAAGGGACTGAATGGATGAAGCAGGCAAACCAGACAATAGAGAGTTAAGTAGTCAAGGCGAGAGAGAATGAGAGAAACGACAAGTCTAGATGTTGCGTCAGTGGACAGATATTTCCGGATGGAACTGATGCGCCGCAGTTGACAGTAGCAGGATTGACATGTCTGATTGATAAATGTTTGCATGGACAGTGTGTTGTCAAGGACAACGCCGAGGTTCCTGACTGAAGTGGACAGAGGGATGGATGTACTGCCAAGTTTGATTGTATTAGTTGTAATGGAAGACAGTTTTTGTTTAGTTCCTATGATCATTGCTTCAGTTTTGTCCGCGTTCAATTGTAACTTATTTAGAGTCATCCAATTTTGAATATCCAGGAAGCAGTTAGATGTTTCTTGCAAGAGCGACAACAGTTTTTCAGGTGTATCACTCTTCTGGAGTTGAGTGTCATCAGCATAAGAATGATGACTGACATTATGGCGGTTGATAATTTCAGCGAGAGGAGCAGTGTACAGTGTGAAGAGCACTGGGCCTAAAACAGATCCCTGTGGGACTCCATGTTCAATTTTAACGGGTTCAGACTGGAAATTATCAACAATGACAGACTGGAATCGATCAGTGAGATAAGATTTGAACCAGTTTAGAACAGTGCCGTTGATACCAAATGTAAAATGAAGACGGGTAAGAAGGATTGAATGGTCTATCGTGTCAAAGGCGGCTGACAAGTCGAGAAGAGTGAGAAGGGAGATCTGTCCTGAGTCGGACGCTAGCAGTAGGTTATTCAGGATGTGGAGGAGAGTGGTTTCGGTGCTGTGGTCAGCACGATAGGCAGACTGAAATGGGTGGATGAGATTGTTGAAACAAAGGTGATTGTTGAGCTGCTTCAGGACGGCTTTTTCAAGGAGTTTGGACAGGAATGGAAGATTAGAAACTGGTCGATAGTTTTTCAAAATGTTTGCGTCAAGGTTGGATTTCTTCAGAAGAGGCCGGACTATTGCAGTTTTGAAAGTGGATGGAAACGTTCCAGTGAGAAGGGATGAGTTGACAATGTTGGTGATTGTGGGGAGAAGCTGTGAGACACACTCAGAAAAAACAGAGGCTGGTATAGGATCGAGCTCACAGGATTTTATTGTCATTTCTTTGAGGATTTCATGGACATCTGTTTCAGTTAATGGATTAAAGGAATGGAGAGGAGTGCCGTTGAATTGAGGATCAGGATGAGTAGGTTGGAAAGGCATTTGGTCTAAGATGGTACGAATATTCTGGACTTTGTCAAAAAAGAAAGAGGAGAAGACATTGGGGAGTTCAGATAAAGTGTAGGCAGAAGGAAGAGGAGTCTTTTTTGCAGTGCCGAGAAGATTTGACATGATAGTGTAAAGAGATTTGGTGGATGTGGCATCGAGAACTTGAGAAGAAAAGAAGTTTGTCTTCGCTGATGAGATCATATGTTTGACTTTATTTATTTGTTTTCGGAAGATTTGATTGTGGACTTTCAGTTTTGTTGATCGCCATCGCCGTTCCAATTGGCGACGTTTGCGTTTTGCAAGTCGAATTTCTTGTGTGTACCACGGGGCAGAAGGTCTATCAGGGAGCATGCGGGTAGTGGGGGGTGCATGTTCATCCAGCAGTTGAGAGAGGACAGAGTTGTAGTGTGTAGAGACATTGGTATGAATGAATTTTATCTTGTGATTTTAATGTGGTATCATTTTTCTTGGATGAAAGTTGAATATACGCTATTTGTAGTTTTTATTGTGACCTTTCCTTGATATTAGTTTAGCATATTACATAGAATTTAAATAGTTACTGATGTGTCTTTATCATCTATATGAATTTTGCCTGTGCATGTGAGGTTCAATTATGTTGTGAAATTACTGAGATACACACTTGGAGATTTCACGAAACCCCTAGGAATTTTAGTTATTTCATGAAATCTCTGATGACCACAGTGGTTACACACACACATACACCCCCCGCAACCCTACACTTACAGCATTGCCAGCTGCTCCAGGAGACCCAAGGCCTCTTCATATTTCTCTTTGGCATCGGTGAACCTCTTCTCATTGTACAACTCATTGCCTTGTTCCTTCAGCTTTGGAATCAGCTGTACCTTTTCTTCCACACTCATCGTCCACGTCTCCTTCTGGAAATCTTCTGGTGCCTCATACCTCAGTAACTCTGTGAATCAACATGTATATATGTATCAATAATATGATAATATTTCATAATGATTCATGGTCATTACAGGAAACAACAGCTAGATTTAGTGGGCTTTACTGTTAGATGTCCTTTTCATTTATACAGAAACAATTCACACAGTTGGCAATAACAAGACACACACACATACATATATACATGCACATAAACACAGATAATGAGAGCACACACACAATAAGAATGTGAGCATGCATGTGTACGCAGGAATGTGTGTGTTTGTGCAATAAATGGATTAAATCTTGTGTGTATGCAAGAGAATAAGAGTTGAGATTTCTTCAGCTTTATCACTGGCATTGCAATCTTTTATACTTTCTCTTGGGACAAATATGAAGTAGCTGAAGGTCTACTGTTCAGTGGCCCTTACCACCCTCCTTTACGCCAGTGAGACCTGGACTGTCTACAGCAGACATGCAAAACAGCTCAATCACTTCCACCTGAGCTGTCTCTGCAGACTCCTCCACATCAGGTGGCAGGACAAAATTCCAGACACAGAAGTCCTGGAATGAGCTGGCCTCTGCAGTGTCTACACCCTACTGCAGAAAGCCCAAGCCAGGTGGGTTGGACATATGGTCAGAATGCCAGATGGTCGACTGCCTAAGCAGCTGCTGTATTGAGAACAGTGTCAGGGCAAGCGCTCACTTGGAGGGCAGAAGAAACACTATAAAGGCTGCCTCTAAGTGTCCTTCAAAGACCTGGGCCTTGACATAAACACGTGAGAGATGCTGGCTCTGGACTGTCCAGTTTGGCACAGCAAGATCACCACAGGAGCCCATGCAGCTGAAGCCAGGTGCATCACTGAGGCGCAACGAAAGGGTGCTGTGTGCAAGGCCCTAGCAGCATCCACAACCACAACAGCACCCATTCACTTGTGTCCCATATGTGGGTGAGCCTTCAGGGCCCGGAGTGGCCTCATCAGTCACCTTCGGACCCACAGCCACTGATCTTCCATCTGATTTTTTAAGTCATGGTCATTTTCAAATCCAGGAATGAGCATCACTTTCTCTTGGGGGGTTCACTGCTGTATTCATGCAGACATCCTAAACATGATGGTTTTTATACATATACTCATGCTCAGAACCCCTTCACAGACTTCTGTTAGGTAACATGGTGATAAACACAAAGGCTGAGTGGTGACAGAATTTGACTACCTTCCCAAGAGTCTATGAAGACTGTGGTTAGAATCTCCACAATGCTTGGTGAGTTGAGGATAAGATATTGACCATCCCATCCATGTCCATATCTGCTGATGGCTTCATCCCCTTAATGTGTAGGCACAAAAATATCTGATACATATATGATAAATCAAATGCATGTCATCATTAGGTGGATTATGGAAAAATAAACATTCCCAGCATTTATGACATCCTGAAACAATATGGCTTCCTAAATGGCAGGGTAAAAATGATTGTACATGTAAATTGCTGCTTCCAGAAACAAGTGTATGTGGGATCTGCAGCAGGAGAATAAGAAGGAAATGTTTTCTAGAGCACCCAGAAAGCTCGTGTGCTGATGAAACTAGATGTACTTCGAAGACATTTGATAGGTGCAGATCCTGGGGTCACCCTTAGGAAGAAGAAGAAGAAGAAAAGATGAAGAAGAAAAGAAAAAGAAAATGGTTTTGAACACTGTGTCTGCACAACTGACCAACCTACCGAGGGTAAAGTACAGTGGCTGAGGTTTCTTCATCAGATCATTCAGATCAGCATATCCCATCCCTCCATCCATCATCATCCCACAGCAGTGGTGATTGGAGGCATGGGAATGTCCCTTGTTGATGTCCCTCAGACTCTTCGCCACTGTTGGATACACAGCAGTGTCCTGGAAATTGCAAGTGGGGAAAGAACAATACAGAGTTGAATAGAAAGAAACACACACAATATACACAAGTGAAACCAGCAATGCCATACTGGTCATGTGACCTGCAGTGGCATGCATAAAAAGGGGCTGATGATGGAGTCTCCCATCGGACCTACAGATGAGTAGGCAGGCAGGCTTATCTGTCTGTGTGTGTCCTCCTATGGGAGAAGAGGCCGATTCTGGATGCTCAGCACTTCCCACAGGTGTTGCAAGGGAAAACGTCTCCAGCAGTTGAGCCCTGCTTCCTTCACTCACGCTTCTCCTTAATGGCCAGCGTTCTCTTGTTTTCAAATGTCTTTATGCCACTAGAGCACAGCATCCTCCAGCAAGAGTGGTCAAGGACATCAGTTTCCCAGGAAGCGATGTCTATGTCACAGGCTTTGAGGTTTGTCTTCAAGGTGTCCTTGAAGTGCTTGCAGGGTCTTCCAAGTTCGCGGTGGCCTTCCTTCAGCTGGCCATACAAAAGCATCTTCGGGATCCTGCTGTCTGTCATGCGAACAACGTGTCCTGTCCAGCGTAGCTGGCACTGGATCAGCAGGTTTTCGATGCTGGGCAGGCCGCTCCTCTCTAGGACCTGGAGGTTGGAGACCCTGTCTTGCCACTTTATGCCAAAGATCTTTCGTAGGCATCTCTGGTGAAACTGCTGAAGCTGTTGAATGTGATGGCGATACGTCGTCCATGTTTCACAGCAGTACAACAAGGTGGTCAGCACAACAGCTCTGTAGGTTTTGATTCTGGTGCTAAGCCTGATGCCTTTGTTGTTCCACAGCCTGTTGTTGAGTCTGCCAAAGGCCTTGGCAATACACAGCGTTACTTCTGCATCAAGGGTTCCGTTGCTGCATAGGGTGCTGCCCAGGTAGCAAAACTTGTCGACTGACTTGATCTCTGTGTCACTGATCTTGATTGCAGGTGGGGGGGGGAGGCACTGGCGTTCTGTGAGCTAGCTAGCTGGTTGGACTCGGTCTTGCTGAGGCTGATGGTGAGTCCAAAGTGCCTGCAGGAGGTTGAGAACCTGTCCATAATCAACTGCATGTCCTCATGGGTGTGTGCAGCAAGTGTGCAGTCATCAGCAAAGAGGAACTCTCTCAACAGTGCCTCAAACACCCTGGAGTCGCCGCAGTTTGAAAAGTTTGCCATCTGTGTGAAACTGAATGTAGATGCCCCGGTCACAGTCTTGGAAGGCATAAATCAGCATGGCAGAGAAGAGAATGGAGAACAGTGTGGGTGCCAGGACGCAGCCCTGCTTCACTCCATTTACCACAGGAAACGGGTCTGACATGTCAGTATTTCCTGTACTCTCGCCTGCATGCCATCGTGGAATGATGCAATCAGCTGGATTAGGTTCTCTGGGCAGCTGAACTTTAGGAGGATCTTCCACAGACCACGGCGGTTCACCATGTCGAAGGTCTACAAAGACCATGTGGAGCTCCTTATTCTGCTCACAACACTTCTCTTGCATCTGGCGTACGGCAAACACCATGTCACATGTTCCCCTGCCTGAGCGGAAGCTGCACTGTGCTTCAGGGTTGACTGTGTTGGAGACATGGTCAACCAGTCTATTCAGTATGATGCGGGCAAAGATCTTGCCGGCGATGCAGAGGAGAGAGATTCCACGGTGGTTATCGCAGGATGTTTTGTCTCCTTTCCGTTTGTAAATGTGGACAATTGAAGCATCCTTGAAATCCTGGGGGACCTCCCCTCTCTCCCAGATAGACTGGAACAGGGCGGTCAGCTTGTCTGTCAGTACCTGCCTCCATACTTGTAGATGTCGGCCTGGATTCCATCCGCTCCTGGTGCTTTTCCTGACGTTGTCAGCTTCAGGGTCTTCTGGGTCGCAGCCTTGGTGGGAGGGGCACCTAGTGAGTCACTGACTGGTAGCTGTGGGAGGGCTGCAATTATCTTGTCAGATACGGATGAGTCCCTGTTGAGGAGGATATTGAAGTGCTCTGCCCAGCGGGCAAGGATGTCTTTCTTGTCTGTCAGGAGGGTGGTCTGGTCCAAGGCTCGGACAGGGGTTGATCCTGTGACTCTCGGCCCATACACAGCTCAGAGACCATCATGGAAGGTCTTCATGTCGTGAGCATCAGCAGTGGACTGAAGCTCTTCGGACTTTCTCTTCCACCAGGTGTTCTTCATCTCATGCAGCCTCTTCTGTACGAGTTGCTTGGTTTGCAAGAACTGGTTCTTTTTCCTCTGGCAGTCTTTATCAGAAATGTGATCCTGATGCCGTACATGCAGTGTGTTCAAGAGCTTGGAGATTCCAGAGTCATTCTTGTCAAACCAGTCTTTGTGGCTCCTCTGTACAAAGCCGAGTGTGTCATCTGCTGCTGTGTACACAGCATCTCTAAAGATGCTCCATACCTCTTCTACATCAGTTGATGCAAGAATTTCTTGGAGAGCTGCTTGGATTTGCTGCTGCAGCACGTCCTTGGTGATAGGGAGGTGGTAGATGTTCAGCTTCCTAGGGGTTTTCTGCCTGGCTGCTTGGAGCTTGTATGCAAGTCTGATGTTCATCTTGCTGCGTACCAGGCGATGGCCCGACTAACAGACTGCTCCTCTCATGCAGCGTGTAATGGAAACATCACCTCTGTCCCTCTGCTGGACAATCACATAGTCCAGCATGTGCCATTGCTTGGAGTGGGGGAGCATCCATGTGTTCTTGTACTTGTCTGCTTGTTGGAAGAGGGTGTTGGTGATGGTCAGTCCATGCTGCGCGCAGAGTGAGAGCAAAACCAGTCCGTATGGGTTGCACTTGCCAGTGCCGTGCTGTCCTAGGACTTTTGGCCAAGAGGAGAAGTCCACACCAACACGGGCATTGAAATCCCCAAGGATGATCAGCCTGTCCTTTCTGTCTACCGCTGAAATGGTGTGGCTGAGCTCCTCATAGAAAGCTTCTTCGATGTCATCAGGGTTGGTCATTGTCGGGGCATAGCAGCTAATGACTGTGGAGAAGCGATCCTCGGACAGCTTCAGATGCAAGGTCATCAGCCTATCGTTTATCACACGTGGAAGGCTGTCAAGCTGTCGTGCAAGTTTGGTTCATATGGCAAAGCCCACGCCTGAGGTTCCTGGGGTGCCATCTGGCTTCCCAATGCAGTAGAAGGTGTAGCCCCCTCCAATTTCCTCCAGCTGGGTTTCACCAGCAAACCTGGTTTTGCTCAGGGCTGCTATGTTCACCTGGTAGTGATCAAGCATTCTAGCAATGAGCGCTGTGCGCCTTTCTGGTCTGTCATCTCTGTTTAAAAGGGTGCAAACATTCCAGGCACCCAGCGTCAGGGCATGACTCCTGGTTCTTTTCTTCTGTTGTTTTCGACCGCTAGTGTTGGATGTCCAAGTAGGTGCAGTTTCCTACTAGGTACTAGGCGAAGCAGGCTTTGTGTAGGGATCCTTTTATCTCCCCTTCCCCGTGTGGGGAGAGCAGTGCTGTCCCTAAAAAGGGCTGCTCTGACACTGTGGGAGGATATGGGCGCCACATCTGCCCCAGTCTATGGCGGACGACCATCACCCCACAGCCACCTGCGTGCAGAGTCGTGACTAGGAACTGCCAGCAGCATCCTCTGCCTGTCCTCATTACCACTTCTCCATCACCGCAGGGCTTGGGAAAGCTGGGTGTTGAAGGGCTAGCTTGTTGTTCCGACATTAGCCTGGTTGCCTGACCAGCACAGGTGACTTTTTTTAGTGAAGAGAAGTTGTGCAGTCCCTTCCCCACTCTCTCGCTTACCGACGCTCACAGTCCCACAGGTGCAGATACTGCCACATGTAGGACGGCCTCAGCAGGTGCAGGTTTTTTCTTCGGAGTTCCGTCTCAAAGGAGGACTTCCAGCCAAGGATAAGAGCTCCACTTGCCCTTTGGTCATCCTTTCCTGCCTTCACAGCTGTTGGGAAAGGTTTCCTCCGCCTGGTCCATCGTTGGGAGACCTCACATGTGGCAGGTAGTACTGGGTTACATGGTACCAGTAGCAAGGGCTATGCCCCTGACATGACTGACACCCTAAAGTGTACTCTCAACATCTGCTCAAAACTTATAAGTGGTAGCTGTTCTAGATCCTTCAATAACAATCACTTCTCAATAGCAGTAACCCCAGTTTTCAGGTGTTAGACATGCCCATAAATCAGAAGCAAGAAAGAGTGCTTACTTTCTTTTTTCCTTTATTTTCTTTTCTGACATTCATATTTTCATTTACTGCTTTCTTTCAAGTTTCTAGAATTGATTGATTAACCCCTTGACTACCATCACTTTTTGAGGTCAGTTGTACTCCATATGCTGAGGAAAAAAGCCTTGTCAGTGCTATGTATACTAAAACTACTGTAGCTTCTCTATTTGTGGGAATCTACCCATGAAATTACACCAACTGATGGATAATAAATTATTCTTTTAAAAAGAAATGAAAGAAAGGGGCTCACTTTGAGATTTGTTGAGTATATATTAAAATTATTACATAGTTAGGTTATTTTGTGAATATTTCCACAAACAAACTCACAAGCACTCAAATTAAAACAGAAGAAAACAAAACAAAAAAAAAAGGAGCAGTAATCCTCAGTTTCTTTTTAATCTGGATTATCTTCTGAACCATTAAGTTTTCTTCCTCACATTCTGCATCATTCATAATTTCCTCAAATGTTTGAAAAGACTGCGAGTCTGAGACCATTGTGGCGTCACCATTTTTATGAAGACTGGTTTCAATTCTAGGGAGAAAAAATGGTCTAGCAAGAACTGTATGACCCAGTAAGTTAAAAAAAGGGAAGAAAATAACTTTTATGATTTTTTTCTGAGGCTGTTGACATCACTCAAGGGATCTTCCTGTTCCAAAATAAGCAAAAATATTTTATGAAATGCCTCCATTAATCTCATGGAGATAGGTATCACAGAAGGCTCTGAAAGCTTCCCTACATTTAACAGACAAGGCAGTCATTGATCAAATAAATGGAATGTGTGTGTGTGGGGGGTGGGGGGGGGGAGGGGTGGGGGGGGAGGGGGAAGATGGAAGATGTGAGGGATTGTATGGGGTGTTGTGTGTCTGTTTATGTGTGTGTGTGTGTGTATACATGTGTGCGTGTGTGTTTATAAATAATGGTGTACCTCAGAACCTCTTAAACAGTCTACATGTCATATCTCTCACCTTAATGTCAGCCACCATGAACTCTGCAATCTCCTTGACCCTCATTGTTTTGACCAGGGTTTCCCAGACTTCCAATTTAAACTTTTTACCCAGAATCAGTTCCATGGGTTTGTTGACAGCCTTGCTGTTATCCAGCACTGTTCTCTCATCATTGACCAGTGCTGTGTGGTAGTGGAATGTCACCTGAAAACAGTGGTGTGTCAGACGGTATAGGGAATGTTGGAAACACTACCTGAAAACATTGACAGTCAGCTATCATTGCACCTAAGGTTTCAAGAATGTGTCAAAGTGTGTGGACAGATACATATAAACCAACCACATATGATATAAAAAAGTAATTAAAAAATACAGAGCAGATGAATGATCTTCACATAAACCCAATGTGCTGATCAGGCCTTGAGAGGTTTCTCTAAAAAACATTAACATAAACTGATAAAGAGTCACAGGAAAAAACAAACAAAAAAAAAGAAGAAAACAACAAAAATATATGCACACTGACAGCAGTGTACAAATGCACACACACACACACACACACACACACACACACACACACACACACACACTGACACATCACTCTGCAAGACTGCACATGTGCATGCACACACACACATACAAACACACATGCATATATACACGCATGTATTTTTTTTTTGTTTTTTTTTGTTTAATGTCCCGTCACACATATCGGTGATTGAAGACACGCATGTATCCAGGGCAGTACATTCATGTAAGTTTTTGCATTGCCTTATGCCATTCTGGGCACTTTCAGTTTTTGTGTATGAGGTTCATAGAATCATTAAGAATTATGGCATGTTGATCTGAAGATACATGAATGAATGCAGCTATTGGACAGCATGTGTTACTGCTTCAACTTCTATTGTCAGGCTAGATGTTGGGACTTTGTACATAGCATTCTCCTTTTTGTTTTGCAGTGTCAAAGCTGGACAGATCTTTGATGACTGAGCCATCTGTATAGAAGATATTGTCCTCTTCCTTTCTGTTTTCTTCAAAAAGTACTTTCACCTCTGCTTCCATTTGTCACTTCCTGTCTGTTGACACAACCAAAACTCTCATTTGTGCTTTTGTCCTCTCAAAACTGGATTATTGTAATTATCTGCTCATTGGTTCTCTACAGTACATTTTTCATCAACAGCAGAAAGTCAAAACTCACCTGCCCAACTTGTACTGAACACCCTAAGAGTGACCATATTCAGCCTCTTCTAAACTCCATTGGTTGTCAATACAGTCCAGGATTGAATATAAACTCTCATTGCTTCCATGCTTTCTCTGCTTTTTCACATATCTTTCTGATCTCCTTGCTGCATACATTCCAAGAAGACAACTATGTTCATCATCAGACAGTCGCATTCTCAGAATTCCCTCTTTTATACTGTCTTTTGGAAAAAGATCCTTTGCATTCACTGCCCCTGTCCAGTGGAACTCCTTGTCATATGAATAAAGACACTCCCAGTCCATTTACAGCATAAAAACCAACCTTAAGATTCATCTGTTTAAGACTACCTTTACGGATCTTCTGATGTCTGTGAGGGAGGCTGGGATGTTGTTCATTGTCTGGGCATTGTTTAGGACTTTGTGGTAAAGGGTCACATATGAGGGAGGTGCATGTGTGTGTAGGTGTGTGTGTGTGTGTGTGTGTGTGTGTGTGTGTGTGTGTGTGTGTGTGTGTGTGTTTCATACTTTTCATACTTTCTTAAGTTACTCAGCTTCAGCTTATTGTATTTAATCTTATTTTTTGTACATGTTGAACAGTGTACAGACATTACTTAAACCAGTCTTGAGTCTATTGATTTCACTTTTGTATCAGGAAAACTTTGGAGTGTTTATTTTGAAATTACACATAAATCGATAAACTCTGCAACAGGCATAATTCTTGGTATCACTGACTGATGTTGATATGTGTGCATGCATGCAACCACATGATGGACTCTAAGCGCCTCATGTGAAAAAATACAATGGTGCATTGTACCACACACGTATGTGTATCTCTCAGTGTGTGTGTGTGTGTGTGTGTGTGTGTGTGTGTGTGTAGAGAGAGAGAGAGACAGATAGATAGATAGATAGATACACACACACCAAGACAATACAACAAATAGCAGATATGAACAGGCACACACACAAAAACACACACCACAAAACATGCCTACACATGCACACACAGAGACTACTGACAAAACGTATTTTACTTACTTTCAAGTAAGTAGTTACTTACAAGTTTGTTGTTATATTATAACTGTCTTCTGTGTTCTGGTAAATTCTTAAACCTTTACTTGAATGCTGAACCAAGCAGGCATTAATTATGATATCAGATCAACAAAGATAAAAAATTAAATGTACGAAACACTACCTTTCCACCATCAACGTAATTAGGTAGATCGCCAATTCCTGCATGATGAATCTTCTTGCGTATCATTTTTTTTTCAAGCTCTGCAAGAATCTCATGGTGGTTCATGTTGGTTGTTTTCAAGCAAAACATACATGTGCTAAACATTTGGAGTGATTGCCCTTCTTTCCAATCGTAACTTCATTTGCGGAGAGTCTCACAACTTGTTCGCAAAATTCGGCGAAAACGATGACAAAAACATTCAAGTTATGGGTACACAGAAGCAATCCAAGTGAGTTGGTTATGGCTGCTCAATTATGTGGAAGAAATTACTTTATAATGTAAGACTTGTATACATAAAATACATTTTGAAAGAAATGAAAACATTGTGTCCATCGTGACTGAGTGTCACAAGATCTTCAGGACTTCACCATCATGTTCAATCTTCAAATTGGAAGGTCAGCCGTCATTACTGACTATTAATGACCTGTGTGCGCAGAGGCGTAAAAAAAAAAAAACAACAACAAAAAAACAAAAACAAAAAACAACAACACCTAATCAGAACCTAAGTAGATCTATCTTCCTACCGGAGGGGGTGACAATGAGAAAGAACATGTATACATATTCCCTCCCACCCACGTCACTCGCAGCGTCCCTCCGGGGGGAAAAAAAAGGGGACTAAACTGTGATCTTGTTCAGCTCCCTCTTGAAAGCTACCAAGGAGGGAGCCTCTACTGCTGTTGCAGGCAGGGAGTTCCAGGGGTTTTGAGAAACTGGAAAAAAAACAACAACAGTGCCTTACAGTTTCTTTTAAAATCAGCGCAAAAAAAAAGTGTGTATGTGTGTGTGTGTGTGTTCGTTCGTTCTTTAGTTTAACGCCTTTTCACAGTAAGTGATATTGAGGGTAGGAAAAAAATCGAGTGAGTTGATGGGGGTTTTTGGGGGAGGAGGGGGGGTTGAGTTGGGGCAGAGGTGGGGGGTGGGGGGGGGGGGGGGTAATTACTGTGTACGCATGCAAGTAAGTGAAAGTATGTGTGTGTGTGTGTGTTACATATAGAAAATGATTGATTTAAGTTTTGTTAGAAAAAAAACAACAACAAAAAACACAACAATATAACATATTTCTAATAAAAAACTAACAAGTATAACAGCAAACCAACTGGACTATTTAACAAGGAGTTGAAAAAGTCATACATTAGCATGGACTGCTGAAGATCGTCAACACTGAAGATGATTTCAGTTCAAGGATGAGAGACTTTAACATATTGCAAGTTGGTATATGATTGGCTGTTATGTGAGCACCACAGATGCAAGAAACATTACTGACATATTTTGTCCTAAAACAATTCATTTTCCATCTGCAGATTAGAGAAATGATTTGCCTCTTATGAAAATCATTATGGTAATGTTTACACATGAAACCATACATTTTCTCTATGTTCTTATGTAACTCCGAGTTACCGGTGTGTTTTTCTTCAAACTGAAATTTTGACCACTGGACTTTTTCTACCATGGTGTAACATTCCTGTAGTGAAAGCGAAATATTTAAATCTAACTCCTTCATGGAGCTTCTAGCTCCTTTTTTTTTTTTAGCCAAAATGTCCACTTTTTCATTATAGTAAAAACCGCAGTGAGATCCAGCAAAAGGTTATGTGAGAGCCTCTTAGTAAGAGTTTGTGAATCAAATGGTTAATTTAAAAAATGAGTTTATACCTAACCGTTTCTTTTATAAGTTCAATAGCGTGAAGAACTGATTTTAGAATCAACACAAAATAGAATCTGGAATGTAATTTTCGGAAAGGATATCATGAAATTTAATGCCATTAGAATTGCTTTGAGGGTGTGTGTGTGTGCACGCGCTTGCTTGCTTGTTGAGGGGTGAGTGCTGAATGATAGTCAGACTGAGAATCATGGAAGCATAGTCTGGTAACAACAGAAACAAGCACCCCCGAATGGTAACAACAGAAACAAGCACCCCCGAAAACGGAGTATGGCTGCCTACATGGTGGAGTAAAAGTCGTCATGCATGTAAAAGCCTGTTTGTGTACATATGAGTGAATGTGAAAGTTGCAATCCACTAAGAACAACAACAAAAACCAGCCCTCCCCATCACCTCCATTGTACGTGTAGGAGGATTGTGCAAGAGAAGGAAAGAGCTACTACACCCAAAGCCCTTTCAGTTAAACTTAAAGTATACATGCATCTGACGCAATTTAAAGTTGAGAAACACTGAGAGAATATTGAATATTTTTATTCATTTATAAAAACGTGAAAACAGAATATTAAGTTGTTGACAGAGTGCTAGAAGAAGTTGATTTTCATTAACTCATGGGTTTAAACATTGACAATAATCTCTGTTGGTCAGATTATATTGTTTGATATCTAAGAGGATATTGAAGAAAAAAAGTTCAGTAGAATGAAACATTTTCTTGATCAACGTACATGAAACATTTTTCGATGGTTATTAAGTTATTTACAACAGATATTGATTATGCCTGAACATGTCAACCACCTCACCACCAATAACTTGAATTACCCATTTCAGTCTGCTTAGTACACTGGACTTAGCACTGAGACAGCCCTTCTCAAAATTGTGAACGATTTGTTAACTTCGCTTGACAACAGTGAAATATCAATTCTCTCCCTCCTTGATCGTTCAGCCACTTTTGATACTGTTGATCATCAGATTCTCCTCAACTGTCTGAACCACACTTTTGGAATCTGTGATCTTGCTCTCTCATGGTTCTGCTCATAATTATTTGTCTGACTGGTCCTATGTTGTTTCTGTTTGTGGCCTTTTATCCTCCCCTTCCTACGTACAGTTTAATGTGCCACAAGGCTCTGTGCTTGGGCCCATTCTGTTCTCTATATACAACAGATTTCCACCATTGTCAATCATTATTTGTTGTCCCACCATAGCTTTTCAGATGACAACCAGCTGTATCTGTCAGTGTCTCCATCTCTCCTTCCCTCTCATTGAATCTACTCAGCTCTGGATCTCTGACCTGAAGGTATGGATGACTAAAAACAAGCTAAAATTAAATGAGTAGAAGACTAAAATCATGATTATCATCTCACCTCACAAAGACTCTTCTTCTTCTTTGCATTCGACAGTTACGCAGTCAGGGTCGAAGTCCGAGGGATGCCACAAACTCGGACGTCCGGTGAAGATCGGCTGCCGTCCCCCAGAGCTTGGTGTTGAGGTCAGCACCCCCAGGCCAGGACTGCTGCCGCATCTTCTCATACAGGGGGCAGTCTTGGAGAATATGGGATGGGGTCTGGTCAGCCTGGCCGCAATCACATAAGGATGTGGCTGCCACTCCAATCCTCTTCAGGTGTGCTCGGAGGCCGCAGTGTCCTGTGCGAAGGTGGTAGATGGTAGTCTGGTGTCTTCTCTCCAGTGTCCTGATGGGATCTTGGTGTGCCTGGTAGCCTCCGTTCAGGGTGACCCAGCCTCTTCGGAATCTGCTGCGGAGGAGTTTTTGTTTCCTCATATGTGGCAGGAATAGTTGGCTGTGTGAGCTGGCTTCCTTCCTTAGCGAGGTGGTCTGCACGCTCGTTGCCTGGGAGGCCTACATGTGCAGGCACCCACTGGAGGGTCGTTGGGGCTGTTTGGGTAAGGGTTGTGAGGGAGGCCTTAAGGGACTGGATAAGTGGACCAGGATCAGGGGAGTCAAGGGCCTGGAGTGTGGACATGGAGTCAGTGAAGATGGAGATGCTGCCAAGGGGCTTTCCACAGGAGGAGAGGAATTCTGTTGCTGTTTTGATGGCCAGGACTTCAGCTGTGAAATTGGAGCAGAGCTTTCCTCCAGGGAGTGCGATGCTGCTGTGCTCTCCATCGGGAAATCTGACGTAGACACCACTGCCTCCGTTGTGTGTGGCTTCCTCCGCTGATCCGTCCGTGTATACATGGGTCCAGGAGCTGGCTGGGTAGGACTCCTCTATCATGGCCAGAGTCAGGATCTTGAGAGTGGCTGGTTGCTGGTCTTTGGTGGTGATGCCAGGAACTCTGAGGCTGATGGTGGCCTCTATCTCTTGGTCAAGCCTCCAGTCAGGCAAGGCAAGGTCAGTGCAAGACTCCCCTTTTGCCGCCAGAACATCGCTGTGCTGTGCTCTAAGTGCTTTATACTGGTGATTGAGGCTCTGACGTTTGAGACGGTTCTTGGTGGGCTGCTCCAGTCTGTGGTGTAGGTGATGTGAGGGCAGTCTTCTGAGCTTCTCTCCCTGCATCAGGACTTTCAGGTTGCGTCTTCTCTCCAGGGGCTCAACGTTAGCAGTTTTCTCCATGTCATGGATCGGCGTGGACCTCATGGCTCCAAGTATGAGGCGTAGTCCCATATTTTGGACTTTGTTGAGCCGGCTCTTGTTGGTCTTGGAGGCTGTGCCCCACGAGGTTGAGGCGTACTCCATGGTGGGTCTGACTGCTCCCATGTAGACCCTGGCGAGAAGCCTGCTGTCTGCTCCCCAAGTCGTCCCGGCCAGCTTCTTCAGCAGGGCTAGCTTGCGGATGCCTCTCCTCTCCATCTCCTCAATCTGGGGCCTCCAGGTCAGGCGGGTGTCCAACTTGACGCCAAGGAATGTTGGTGTATTCGTCTGGGGCAAGACCTGTCCCTTGAGCTTCAGCTTGACTTGCTCGTTGGCGGTGGAGAGAGAGAAAAGTGTTGCGTTGGTTTTGGTGGTGTTGAGCTCAAGACCCCAGTCTTCTGTCCATGTAGCGATATTTCTGACGACTTCCTGAAGCCGGTAGGAGGCCGTGCTGGTGTGTTCAGCAGATGTCCATACTGCCAGGTCGTCTGCGTGCAGACTGTTGGAGACGTGCTTCGTGATGTTGTCTCTGATGTCGTTGATATACAGCAGGAACAGTGTTGGGGAAAGCACTCCTCCCTGGGGGACACCCTCATGCAGCTTGACCTTTCTGCTGTGGAAGCCGTCTAGTTTGACCCTTGCGGTCCTGCCGAAGAGGTAGTGTTGGATCCACATGTACATCTTGCTACGTACGCCGGCTTGGAGAAGTTTCAGGATGAGGCCCTCCTTCCACACTTTGTCAAATGCTCTCGACAGGTCAAAAAACACGGCCAGTGTCTTCTTCTTCTCCTGAAAAGAGTTTTCGATGTCCTGGACAAGGAGGGCTAGTTGATCTTCTGTGTTTCGGAATTTTCTGTAGCCGGTCTGGGTGGGTGAAAGGATGTTCTGTGTTTCCAGGAGGAAGGTGAGGCGGTGGTTGACCATCCTTTCCAGCAGCTTGCCGACACAGCTCAGAAGGCTGATTGGTCTGTAGCTGTGGGGGTCCTTCTTGTTCTTTCCCTTCTTTGGGATCGGGATGATCTCTGCCTCTTTCCAGATGGAAGGCACAACTCCTGCTGTCCAGCTGTAATTGAAGATCTGAAGCAGCACTGTTCTGGATGCTGGTCCCAGGTGCTTCAGCATGTCGCCAGTGACACCATCAGGCCCCGGAGCTTTCTTGGGCTTCAGCTTGCGGATGCCTTGTTTCAGCTCCTTCATGGTTAGTGGTTCGCTCGTACAGCTGTCATCTATGCCATGTGGGTCCGATGTCATAAGTTTTGTGGTTTCCTCTCGTACCTGCTTGATGCGCTGTCTGGACATGTGGATCGCACTCTCCTCTCGGTATAGTTCCGCAAAGGTGTTGGCTGCGGCCTTTTCTGTTTTCAGCTGGTTGTCCTGCTCGATGACGGTTTTGCCTCTGCTGGGGTTGTCATCGTTCAGTTTCTTTGTCAGCTTCCAAAGCCCCTGCATGTCTGTCTCCATGTTCAGGGAGGATGTCTTGTCTTGCCAACTCTTTCGTATTGTCTGCAGCTTTTCCTTTGTGAACGCAGCTTTCGCTCTGTTGTGTGTCTCTACAGTTTCGTCAGTGGGGGAGCTCTCCATCGTGTCCCTGGCTTCACTGAGGATCTTGTGCAGGGTGTCGAGCTCAGGTGTCCAGTAGGGACGGTAGTTCCTGCGTTTGCCACGTGGAATAGCTGCCTGCGCCGCGTCTAATACTGCCTTATTGAAATTCTTGGCATTTTCGTTGATGTCTTGGTGCGACAGTGTCAGCGCAGAAGTCCTCTTGTCTACCTCGTGCTTGAAAAGGTCCCAGTTTGCCTTCTTATAATTCCAGCTTGCTGGGAGCCTGGTGGGATGGGTTTCAAAATGTCTTTGTACTGTAATGATCACTGGCCTATGGTTGCTGCCTCCAAGCTGGGGCGACACCTCCCTTTGGGCAATGCTATGGATGTCGTCTGTCGCGAAGGCCAGGTCAGGAGTGCTTGTGGTCCTCCATGCTCGTGAATAGCACTTAGGTGGATCTTTTGGACTGTTGATGAGGATCAGCTGGTTACTGATTGCCCAGTTTTCCACATCTTCTCCCTTCTTGTTAAGATCTTGGTAGCCCCAGCTGGGTGAGTGGCTGTTAAAGTCTCCTGTGATGATCCAGCTGTGGGAGTCAACGAGGATAGAGTCAAGCTGTATTTGATTTGTAGGTGAGTAGACATTGAGGACTGTCACTGACGTGCCTGGCAACACCAACTTGACTCCCAGAAATTCTGTGTCGAGATCAGCTTGACCAGAATTCTGGGTCTCTGCCGCTGGGATGTTGTTTCTTACCAGGGTGATGAGGCCTCCCTTTGGTCTGTTCTCTCGGTCTTGTCTAAACAACTCGTAACCTCTTATGAAAAAGCGGTGAGTGTTCTTGAGGTGGATCTCTTGGATGCAACATACATCGATCGCATTTTCACGCAGAAAACGTTGGAGCTCAACCTTCTTGCGCTGTACTCCTTCCGCATACGAAGTGCTGCTTGCCCATGTGCTCCATTCTGTTCTCCCCAAAGAGACTGGGAAAGATCGCGTCCGTGGTCGGTAGTAGTGGATGGGCCCCTTTGAGGCTGAGGGCCCGGCACCGTCTCCCCCCGGCCATGGTCCAGGAAGACGACACCACATCGGTCTAATGTTGTCTGCGTAGCCATGTGTCGTATAGTGCGTGCACAGCCGGTTTTGACTAGATCACGCCCCTTAGAGAGGCCACTGTGGTGCCGTCTTCGGTGATCTCCTGTTCTGGTAACGGTTTACAGTTGGCTGGGTTTTCTCTTGGGAGTTTACCTTCTCTTGGAAGAACTGCTTGCTGAGGTTAACGGACTCCATCTGCCCGGATTTTTCTTCAGGGTTGACTCCCGAAGCCTTTCCTATGAGTAGGTATGGCCGCAAGGCAGCGGAGGTTTGAAATCAGAGTTTTCCTTCTCTTAGATGAGCTGTCTTCCCAGACTGATGAGCCTCATCTACCCAAAGCACTGGTTTTCAGGCGCCAGGTGACCTGCCTTCGCCCCTTCTCCTATCAGTAGTAGCAGTTCCGCCGGGCTTATATCTAAGCCACACGAGCAGGCTAGGAGCTGGACTTAGTTGTCAGAGGCTGTTGGAGACACGCGCTGTGAGGGGCATTTTATAGACAATGGGAGCTTATCCCCATTGCCACCCCTCGGCTATGACAACCTTGGGACCACCTCACAAAGACATTACCACTCAGTCTCTCTTCCTTCCTCAAGATCCCTCAGTGGCACAGACTTTCCTCTTTTCTCTTCCGCACATAATCTTGGTGTCAAACTAGACCAGTCTCTTTCCTATCAGCAGTATGTTGCAAATATATGCAAATTGTGTCGGTTTCACCCGTCTGTGTTGTGGTACTTTGAAATTCGCAAAATTGCATCCATTTGTCATCTCCTGACTGAAGATGCAACCAAAACTCTCCTCTGTGCCTTTGTGCTGTCCTGCCTGGATCATTGTTAATTCCTTTCTTGTTTGTTCACCCAGTTACCTCATTGCTAGACTTCACAAAGTCCAAAACCATGCTGCTCGCCTTGTCTTTCGTTCCTCTAAATTTGATTGTGTCTCTCCTCTCCTTCATGCTTTACACTGGTTCCCAGTATGAGAAAGAATTATTTACAAAGTTGTCTGTCTTTGTTTCAAGTCTGTTGAGGCTACTGGTTCACAGTGTCTTTCTGATCTCATTCATCCGTACCCCACATCTTGATACCCTCACACCAACTCTGTCTTCTTCTGCCACCTGCCTGTTTAGGATCCCCCCTGTTCGGCCCAAAATGTATGGCCAACGCAGTTTTTCATATTAAGCCCCCATTCTTTGGAATCAACTTCCTCAGCCTCTCTGTCACTCATCTTCACTGCAGTCCTCCAAGTCCAGTCTCGAGACCCACCTTTTCCCCTCCTGAATAATTCTCAACAGCTTATCCCTTTCCAGAATGAACTGAAATGACTATCATTCAGTGAGTGAGTTTGAGAGTTTCAGAATTTGTAGATTGTATTTTTGATTGTGTACTATTTACGATTGTGTACTTTGGCTTGAGTGTGTGCGTGCACGCATGCTTGTGTGTGTTGTGTGTGTTTTAGGGTGTGTGTGTGTATGGGGTGTGTGTGAATGATTTAATAATATTTTGTATCTTGTGTTCAGTTTTTTTCCTTTTTGATATTTATGTCTCTCTCTCTCTCTCTCTCTCTCTCTCTCTCTCCCCCTCTGTGTGTGTGTGTGTGTGTGTGTGTGTGTTTTCTTTTTCCTATTTGTAAATGCCTTGAGCTTGTTTTCAAGATTAGGTGTAAATACTACTACTACTAATGATAACGATAATGATGATAATAATAATAATAATAATAATGATAAGGATAATGTTGGGACTCAGCGAGTAAGAACTGCTGAAAACCTTTAGAAAGTTTGTTCTCACGTTCTATCAAACTGATACTTCTTGAATCCTCGTATTTGCAAATTAATGACTATGTCTTTGCAAATTAATGACTACAAAGAACTTAACATTCTGCCCTTTAATCTAAGATGTCGCTTCAGTAAAGGTGTCTTTATTTTTCTATGCATAGAATGATGAAGAACATTGCATCATCTTCATGAGGAATTCACAGTGAGGAACATTCAAGGAAAAGATACAATTTCCACCCCATACCTAAGAACTGATCTCTATATAGTATATATGTCACCACTTACCTTTTCGGATAGTGAGTTATGGACTGAAACCCCTGATTATTTAAAATACAAAAATAGCTATCCTCATTTAGGAAATTTGGAAATTATGTTTGAATGGATAATTGATATTAATCAATAACAATTTTGCTTTTTCTCCCCTCTGTCTCTCTCTTCATCTGTCTTTTCCATCATCCTTCACCTTCTGTCTCCCTGTCTCTTCCCCTCTTCTCTCTCCTTAATACCACAGGTGCATGACTGTATTTTAGTTATGTGTTTTTAAGGGTTTCTTTATATTTTAATTTCACTTTTTAAGTTTCCCCTTTCTATTTATTTGAGGTATATATTTTTTGCTTTTGCTTTTTATTTTTTATTGTTTTTTTGGAGACATTATTTAAATTTTGCAAGTTGATAACTTTGCATATGTATCTTTTTAAAAATAGAAATATATCTTTGGTCTAAATTGCTCTTTTCAAATGATCATTTGATTTGTTTCTCAACCTTTCAAGTGAGGATTATGATTTCATCAAGTTTTGGTGTTTTTCTTTCTTTCATTCTTCCTTTCTTTTTCTTTTATTGTTATTGTCTTTTCCCTCCTTCTCACTCTTCTTTGTTTCTTTTCATTCTTTTCTCTCTATTTCGTTTGTTTTGTTTTTAATGATTATGGTTTGTACATATGTATGTTTGAATGTATGTTTAAATGTATGTATGCATTGATTGATTGATTTTGTGTGTGTGTGTGTGTCTGTGTGTGTGTGTGTGTGTGTGTGTGTGTGTGTGTGTGGTTGGTTTGTCACATTTTAGTGTGTATACATAACATTGATGCAATGTGTTGTGTGTAAAACCACGTGTTGTTGTAAAAGTAATTAGAGCAGATTTATAGATAATGTGCTATATTAGTAAAACTATTTTCTTTGTTTTGTTGCTGTGAGGGCATGGCGAAAAGAAGTTTGTAGCTTATCCTTTAATCCGCAAT